>NW_026945670.1:0-40171 GCF_034702125.1 Engraulis encrasicolus
GCTGCGGGAACTCTGAAGGTGATCTTTGCCCTTACACAGCTGAATGTGTTCTCCAGACAGTCCTGTGTAAATCTCGAGGTCAGAACAAATTGCTGTCCCATAGACAGCATCTGCTCTTGGATGGCCAAGATGGCTTTGGTTGCTATTATGTTTGTCAGAGGACGCGCTCAACTTCTTGGAAAAAAGGAATGACTTTGGGTGCACGATAAAAAGGTATCAACTTAAATAAGGAAAATCCGCACTCACAAGCTACGTCTCATCATTTATTTATAAATTGCCACCATGTCCACATGCAAGCTTGTTTCGGCTCTCAAGTCTTCATCAGTGCGTTGGTTGCCATTATCACACCTGACTGGAAGGGCTTCCAGCTTCCTTTTTCTCCAATCTTCATGTTCCGGAAGAGGTAGATCATACCCTCCAGAAAGGAAATGGCCTTCTGGTACTCCTCCATTCTGTGCCTGCTCAGAACTGTGATCGGGTGGCGGGACAACATCAGGTTGAACCAATGGTCCATCTGCTCGAGAAGCCATGCTGTCGTCAAGTAGGATGCTGGTCACTGATGTTGTTGAACCAGGAACTTCAGCCCTTTACTGCTTGATGTACTGAAGACACGAAGGGCTGGTCCTACCTTCATTTTCGCAAAATGTGATGGTGCAATACACGCCTGTGTTGAATGCGGCACGATCTTCAGAGCCATGCCCTCCTGCACTGTGATGCGGTCCTTCAGCGGACCACAGACACCTCACTGGATGGCAGTTGTTCCCTCTTCACGACGTCATCAGTAAGGAAAAAAGGTTGTCCTTGTACAAGCGCACTTCTCACGTTCTTGATCAAGTGTGGCACATCAGGCATTAAATGCAGCTGTCTTGCTGGTGTAGCAGGATGTGGCACAGATGTCTGTGTGATCCACACCAAATGCCTTCCACATTGCCCGATTACTACTGCCCATGTCAGTGGTGACACAAACAACGTCAAGGCCAATTTCTGCTGCCCTCTGTACAATTCTTATTATAGCCTTGTACACACAGATGTCTGTGTGATCCACACCAAATGCCTTCCACATTGCCCAATTACTACTGCCCATGTCAGTGTTGACACAAATAACGTCAAGGCCAATTTCTGCTGCCCTCTGTACAATTCTTATTATAGCCTTGTACACAGCCCCATTTGTGGAATTGCCAGTGAGGTGGTATGCCTCTACCTGCTTCCACCTTGTCGTTGCTCCTGTCAACATGAACACACAAGCGTGAGTGGCTTGTCCTGTGTGGCCGGTCAAGGTGACATTGCCAAAAAGACTGCCTGTAGTGATGTTGTGCTCGATAGCAGGGGTGATGGCCAGAACAACAAGTGCAGTTGACTTCACTGCTTTCTTCCTATAAACCAACGTGACGTCACAAACCATGAATGCCCCTTTTTGGGGGAAAGAAAGGGCTTCCCCGGTGAGTGGAATTCCCCTAGGTATTCCCCAGTTGTGCGTGCCACCCCACCAAAAAAAAAACCTGTCAGTTGTGACATCGCATCTGCTAGAAAAATGGCATACTCGCTATATTTGCCGACCGAGGACCGGATACGGTATTTGAAGAAAATAAAGGACGCCGGATGACCGCGATGTCCCTTTGAAATAACAGACAACTAGCTAAATGACCCAAAGAAGTGGCCATATATCGATTACTCCCACATCTACCACTACCTGAAATTATTACCAAGTAAGTATCTAGCACTGTTATTAATCCACCATAACATATTTTAATTTCTAACACATAAAAGATTCTCATTGATCCAGGTCATCTTCGTCAATAGAATTAAGTTGTGTGGCCAAGACATTGTCTTTGTATCTAACAACTGAACTGAAACCAAATGTAATTACATGAACAGAGATGGATGAGGATTACATAAACGTCTACAATGTGCACAGTGCATACCTGATCACCTGGGGTATGGTACACCGAGGATATGAAACCTGAAACCTTTCAAAAGATGCATATATCAGAGGCCCTGCCTCCCCAACAATTTGACAAGTATGTTATGCTTCACAATGGACTACAAGCTATGAAATACTTCACTGTTGTCCATTTTTTGTACTTGGAATAAGATTTTGACCTAAAGATGCAGGAGCACAATTGTATGTGTTTTAAAATTGTATCTAAAATTTGGCTATATACTGTGACATTCACCTTGCTTTTTGGAACTTTGTTCTACAATACCTGTTAATCGAGGAAATGTAGCCTTTTTTAGGTTCTAGCATTTTAGGAGGTGTCTCATTAAATCTAACCTCTCTATCAGGCCAATTAACTAAGTAACTGGTCTTTGCATAGAGGAGATCGAGCCATCTAGTGAACATTTCTCTTACTGTTGTTTCGGGTATGTTCAGAACTAGACTCAAGGGGGAAAAAAGGATGGGCTCTGGCAAAGTCTCAGTAAAGTTATAAAAAGCTGTTCCCGTGGTGGAAGGGAAATGTAATTTCTCCTACTGACAAATTGATTCAGATAGTTTAAGAGGATCAAGAATATGATCCAGCTGACTCCGGTCACCTCTCTGCATTTCACATCATCCCCCTCCACCGAATACGATGAATAGGACCTGGATGATGACATTTCACATTGAACGTCGGCGTGGTTGTTTTCGACGGGGGAATCATCTTTTAAGACCAAGAATATTTGAATCGTTGCAGTTTCTGTAGTGTGTTTGACTCACTATGGTGGGGAAACACAGAGGGCACATAATCCGGGCAGGGCCGTCGTTAGGCTTATTTTAGGGGAGCAGGTAGAGGATTGTGCTTTGTGAGTAACAACACCGGGAGAAAAGTGTAATTACTTACACGGATGAAATCTTCAGACCCGAAGTACCAATTTTCACTCACAATACCCGTGTAATAAATCAATTTGACATTGTCTTGAAATTATAGTTGAGCTTTAATATTTGTCTTAACAGTTTGAAAACACACATGAACTGATTAAAATAGCTACTAATGGAGTAAAAATGACCAAATATCTGCCGGGGATGCATCATTTTCCAAGTAAGGAACCTGTTTAAATGAATCGCTTCCTGACCACTGCTTCTCCTGGAAACGCGCAGTTAGTAACTCCTTAAAGTTCCTAGTCCTTGTGCAAATTATGCTCTCGGCATTTTTATCTAATCATTTTAATTCCGTACATAATATTCATCAGTTGAAACATTTTGAAATGTTTTGTTTAGCTTACATATAAGGAATGTTCATTAAAATGTGATTTAAAAAAAAAAAATCATTGTAACTAGTGTTTAAAAATCGGTATGGTGCTCTAAAAATAATTGTTGGGGTTGTCATTCAAGTGTAAAGAAATCCTGCATACTGCCCATTCCACCAACAAACTTTAATACAACATGAAGAAGGTCGGATGACCGAAACAATGTATTAAAATTTGTTGGTGGAATGGACAGTGTGCAGGATTTCTTTGCTCTTAAAATAATGAATTCATAGACAAAACCTTAGCAGGTGAGCTGAAAAAATTTCGGCGCGCACGCATTCTCTTCCTCTGGGGCACGCGCCGGAATTTTTTCAGCTTTCACTGTCCATTCCACGCACAAACTTTAATACATTGTTTCGGTCATCCAACCTTCTTCATGTTGTATTGTTTGTTGGTGGAATGGACAGTATGCAGGATTTCTTTACACTTGAATGACAAGCTAAATCAAGTGACAGAGGAATGGAGGATTGAGGACAAAGTTGTGGCGTGCGTGACAGACAATGCAAATAACATAAAATAAGCAGTCAAGGAGGTGCTCAAGTGGAAACACATGAGCTGTTTTGCTCACTCCTTAAACCTAGTTGTGTGGCATGCCCTGGACCACAGTGCGGACATTATGTCCATTATCAAAAAAGTGAAGGCCATGTCGGAATACATCAGGTGGAGCACAGTGGCCAGCGATAAGCTCCGCCACATGCAACAAAGTATGGGCCAGCCACAATTGAGGCCAAAAATGGATGTGGTGACGAGGTGGAATTCCACATTCTATATGTTGCAGCGCATCCACCAAATTAAAGAGCCCCTCATGTCCACGCTGGCAATTTTGAATCCGCAGGAGCCAACATTGTCTCATGGTGAGTGGGAGGCCTTAGATGAAGCGTGCGCAATCCTGGCACCTTTTGAAGAGGTCACAAGAGAGATGAGCTCAGAGAGGTATGTACTTATCTTTTATCATATGGTAAAATCTCATGTTAAACATAATTTGTTTGTGATTGAAATATAACCATTCAATATTATACAATTTTATCTGGATATGATGAATCTGACATGATGAACATGTTATATGCATAACTGATCACTGTTTTTTCTTCTTCCTCTTTATTTTAGCTTTGTGACCGCCTCAAAGCCCATCCTCATTGTGCAAGGCCTGCAACGGTTCCTCACCCACCACCAGAGGAAGCGCAGCAGCAGGTACACTGGTGAAGGCTCTCGTAGTTGAGATTGGCAACAGATTTAAGACACTGGAGAAGAACAGTGTGCTGGCTGATGCCACATTCCTGGATCCCCAATTTAAGAGGCATGGCTTTGTCAATGATCAGGTTGCCACTCAAACCATGGCAAGAGTAGAGAGGGCAACCCAAGATGCGAGCACTCCATCCCCACCCTCACCAGCACAGGAGGAGGAGAGTGAAGTATGTGTTTTGGGCAGACTTTGAGGAAAGGGTGACAAGCCTCAGGCCTGATGTTCAAAACCCCAGAGCTGCAGCCTTACTTGAGGTGAAAGGCTATGTATCAGAGCCACTATTGCCACGTCCCTCTGACCCTCTGCAGTGGTGGCAAGCCAGAGCCTTGGTGTACAAAAACCTGTGCACTGTTATGAAGACCAGGCTCTGTATTGTGGCTACATCAGTGCCCTCAGAGAGGATCTTTTCGAAGACCGGACTCATAGCCTCTGACCGCAGGAGCCAGTTCAAAGTGTCTCAGCTGGCGTTTTTGAACGCAAAGGCCTTCATTTGTTAAATGTGTACAGCTTTGTTATTGCACTATTGCACTGATTATTGGACTATTGCACTGATAGTATAGTACACAGTTAGGCCTACAAGGCTACATAGGCCAAGTCACTATTTTGTTGTCACTATCTTGCACATATTTCTTATTTCAATGTTGTCCTTTTACTGCTTGTTCATTGCATTGTTTTATCTAGGTTTTATATATATATATATATATATATATATATATTCATATTTCATAGTGTATTTTCTACCTTGCCCTTTTTTTGTAAACACTGTTGCAACAACTAGCAACCTTTTTTGTCAAATTCATTGAAGGTTTATGAGGGGTATTGCCTTTGTTACATTTAGGCCTACACCTCTCCTCATGCTAAGGCCTAATTTTGTTAAATGTTTACAGCTTTATTATTGCACTATTGCACTGATTAAAAAAGCACATGGTTAGCCTACTATTTTGTTGTTACAATCTTGCACATATTTATTTTATTCCAATGGTGTTTTTTACTGCCTGTTCATTGCACCGTTTTCTCTATGTTTTTACATATTTTATAGTGTAGGCATATTGTCTACCTTAGCCTACCCATTTTTGTAAATACAGCGTTGCAACCAAGTAGTAACGTATTTTTGTCATATTCATTGAAGGTTTATAAGGGTATTGCCTTTTGTTACATTTTTTTAGGCCTGCTGTTTTCACAGTTCACTTATTTCTTTGCATTTCTCTTGTGCTCTTATCTAAGCCATTTTTGAAATGGTGAGATTTTATTTAAATTTGTATATCTTATTGTGATCCAGAACAAAGAAAAGGGTCAGAGGGCTTCGGCGTTCAGACAAGTTTGGCGAAGGTGCTGTGTTTATCACTCTTCTTCTTGGTTAAAAAGCTTTTAATAAACTTAGCTAGTTCACAGTGGAACTGTTAAAAATTGCCAACATGTTTCGGCCGACAATGGCTTTCTTCAGGGCTGTAAAACATTTCAAATCTCCCCCCACTTCCCTATATGCACTGTAAAACATGTACTGTAAATTTTACAGGAAATTCCTGGCTAATAGTTGCCATCATTTTACTGTAAATAGGTTACAGGACTATTGTTGTGGAATAACAACAACAAAGTATTGTACTTTAAACAACACACTACTGTAATAAATACCAAAATCTTCTTGTAAATTTCACCGTAAACTTACTGGATCAATATTGTAAATATTACAGCAAAAGGATTCATTTTGCTGCAACACATTAGCCAGGAAGTTCCTGTATTTTAAGATTATTTTACAGGAAGAATATTGTTAATATTCCTAAGTTAATTTACAGTATGAATATTGTCATCTTAACAGCAAAAGGCTTCATTTTGCGGCAACTCATTAGACAGGAAGATCCTGTATTTTAAGATTTTACAGGTGAAATATTGTAATTACATGGTGTAATACAGTATAATGCACATCTGGAAGGCATCATAATCTACTGTAAGCCCCATCAAGCAGCCTATAGTTTATAGATAGTCATGAGCACTCATGACACCCTTGGATTTATAAAGCAAGCATAATAAGCTAAATGTATGGTTATTCATTACTGTTAATATAAAGCATAATGAAACATTATGAGTGGAGTCTTAATGCGTTGTAAGTAATAATAATGTGCATTATAATTCGTTATAAATGTGCTCATAATGCGATATAGATATGGGCTTCATAGAATGTGTTAAGAAAAATATTTTTGAAGAAAAATCCTGAGAAATCAGAGCTGTGTGAATGTAGAGAAAGCACTTCTGTGAGTCTATCACGGGAAAACACTTCCGTGACCAGGGGCACAGAATTTTGGCAAAATCTGTGAAGCTGACACCAATTTCGTGTCCCAAAGATCTGTGTCCATTCCACAGAATTCTGAGAGATCGGGCTGGTGTGTGTGTATGTGTGTGTGTGTGTGCGTGTGTGTGTGTGTGTGTGTGTGTTTCACACAGGGGGTCCCAGGTGTGGTAACATGTGGGCTCCCTGCAGGTGAACGGGTTGATGTTGATGGTTCTGGAGACCCAGGAGGAGATAGGACTGAGAAGGAATCAGAAAAAATATTTACGGTTATTCATTATGACCCATACATGCTATGGTGTATTACAGTAAACACGAATGCCATTTTCACCATACAAAGGTGTACAATATGCACTGCTAAGATTGGGGGTGTAGTGAATCACTAGTCTCCATAAATGCAAAGCCAAATTCAAGAACATTTATTTTTTCACTACATGCAGATTTTTGTGTTTAAATATGTAATGAGATGGGATTATGGGAAATATAAATGATTAAGAGCTGATCTTTGTCTGGTCTCAATTCACCAACAGTGAAACAAAAATGATGTCAAAATATCAACATCTGATCATGGAAAGAGACATGCAAGCTAATCCACCACGGCAAGGTGCCAGCTCAACAGGATTAGGGTTTTTTTTTGTCTTTTTGAAATAATAAACGAAATAGAACTATACAAGAGAACAAAGAGAATATATGACAATAGATGGGGTCAGGCACCACAATAGTTTGTCACAGAAAATGCACGTATGAGCTTTTTGCATTGTATTAATTTTAAAAAAGGTAGTTTATTGTCTTCACAAAGAAGACAGAGGTCCTCTTTGACCTCGACGCCAAGGTCCTCGAGGCCTCCCATTAGGGCCGACAGGCGAGCTGAGGTGAGGTCGGGGAGTATAGACAGCACCGCTGTCCTCAGGTTCTCAGCAGCCATAATTCTCTGCAAGAGTGGTGGACAGAAATCATTGTTACACCACACACACTGTACGTTGGCAACGGATAGTAATCAAGCAGATTATCATACGACACAATGCGTCTTGTGGTGTCCCCAGAACAGTGTAAACCCCCACATCCCTCAACTTCACAAAACAGTGTTTTTCCTGTCACAAAAGACACAGAGTCACCATAAACAATGACCAGCACTATCTTACCAACCTCAAGCTCATCATCAACGTTCTGCAGCAAAACAAACATCCCCTTCTTGTAAACTGTGCCCTTCACTGTGACAGCATGAGATGCGACTGTTTTGCTACATTCGAAATTTGAACTACTAACCGCAAATTGGATTCGTTCACTGAAATCACTTGCGTGGAATGCAATTTGTTTGTCTATCAACACACACTTCTGGAACAGTTCACCTGCACTCAGGTATGCCTGTACGAGCTGATGTCTTTTGGCAACCCTCTTGCAGATGTTTTTGAAGTTTTGCAATTTCCACGCATATCTTTTGAAAAATGTGTGCTTGCTCTCGAAGCGAAGTGTCCAAAGCCGAATTAGTGGGCCAAATTGAATGATGAGCTCTGGGTAGTGGAGCAAGTAGTGATGTTTCGGTTTTAGGGTTCATTTAGGAAAAGCTGCCTGCGAAAGAAAATATACTCCTCAATGAGTGTTTTCAAGTATGACACTTGATGTGTGGTTATTTTAGGAGCACAAATCAGCTCAACAAGTTGCCAGGCTTTATTAACACAGGAATTTCGGATGCGATCACCAATCAGTAGAGAGAGCAGACGCAGGAAACGCCAGTTCTGGACTGCATGACCCGAAAGCCTTTTGCTACCTGGCGAAACATCGGCTAGTTTGTCCAGGGGATCATTTCCTTGGTAGTGAAATTGGTCTTTACACCTATTGAGCTGGGTGTAGGTGAACTGTTTCTCAGACACTAGAAGGCCAATCAACAAACAAAGGTCAGCAGCAACGATGCCCTCGAAAAGGTCATGGCCTAGACATGGGGGCAATCCAGGCTGGCAAACATGAAAGAATGCCAACTGGTTAAAGGGGGAGTCACATTTAATTCCACATTCAGAGGTTAGATCACCCTTTCCCAATTCCTCTAAATGTTTTAGGTAAGATTCTGGCGTACGGTTGTTGCCACAAACCAATGGGGAATCCTTAAATTTTGATCTTCTGATGTCACAGTACGGACAGAATTAGTGGCTCACACTGAAGTTCTCCACAAACCCACCAATACTGTGAGACCCTAAATTGTCACCTGAAATTGCACGAAGGCGAGCTTTGACAACCAGACCATTGTTTATCTCCACGCCAGACTCCTCAAGTGCCTTGAGATCATTAATAAGAGGCTCAAAAACCTTGTCCATCCCAAAATACCTAAAATCTTGATCCTTACAGAGGAGAACAAGCTGCATGCTATCAATGGCAGACCTGTTGTGAGGCAAGATGTCTGTTAGGGTGAGGTACACAGAGAGTATCTTGTGCTTCTTTCTAGCGGCCCCAAGCGGGTTCACCACCTCAAATGAGTCTTCACAAAGAATAATGCCAAGAGAAGATGGGTCAGTTTTAAATAAGGGGTTGCACTTAACTCCCTTACCATCGTCTACATCCTGAAAAATGCCTTGCTGTGATTCTTTGCAATGTGTTGCAGCATACTGCTCTTGCATTGCCTCGCTTTTAAAAAGTCTCTTTTTTAGGAATATACTGGGCAAATGATTCCTTACCCTTCTCATTGATTCCTAATAAATGAGACACTGGCTCAACATAATTAAAATGTTTTTTAAACGCGGCCGTTCTCCTTGGATCTGTGCTCAGACCACTATTGCAGACTGTCAAGATGTCATCATTTTTCAATTCTTCAATAATGTCACAAATTGTAGCTTCTGGGATACCCAGGGCAGTTAACTTCTGACTCAATGTGTTCAGCATATTAATCAGACTGAAATCATGAACATCTTGGTAGCCGTCAATAATGGCTTGAATCTACGGTGGCCCAGTAGTGCAATCAATGTTTACATTATACAACACAAATAAACAACTTTGAAAACAAAATTACATTGAGAATACACACTTACATATTGAAAACAAGTTGACATTTCACAAAACACATTAACAAATGTAAAAACAACTCTACAAAACACATAGGGCAACTGACATTAACAAGTTTGAAAACAAAATTACATTTGCATTATACACTTACATCTTTAAAAAACTCATTCCTATTTCATAAAACACATTAATAAATGTACAACAAACAAAACAAAAAAACAAATCTAAAATACATTACAAATAATCTAAAATACATTTCAATGATCTGACAAAAAAACCTTTGATACAAATCACATTGACAAGTTTGGAAACAAAATTAGCCTACATTTACAATATCTTACTTGAAAAAAAAAAAACATTTCATTAAACACATTTGCAAATGTGAAAGCAAATTACCATTTCATTAAACACATTTGCAAATGTGAAAGCAAATGAACAAAACACAAAAGCAAACTGCGAGACACATTTACATTTCACGAAACACAAAGCAAATTAACAAAACACAAAACACAAAAGCAAACTGCGAGACACATTTACATTTCACGAAACACAAACGCAAACTCCAAAAACACATTACATTAACGAAATTTCTTACGGAAGTAAGAAATTTCTTACGGAAGTGAGAAATTTCTTACGGAAGTGGTGTAGGTGCCCAACGCGTTCCTCCTGCCTGATCCGTTCCCTAATGGGGCGTCAGGAAAGCGGACGTGACGAAACAGGAAATAGTGAGGAATAATTACATACTTTCAGCGAGTGGATGAGACGGTCGATGCGGCGAGTGAAGAGCATTCATTTTTTAGCATTTATTTGATCGTTCTGGGAAAAATTGTCCGGTAACATACACACACACATGTATTGCCCGTCTTGTGGCGTTTGTTTATTCGCCTTATTCACCCGGAACGTTCTAAAGACGTTGAAGGGTACACTTCAGGGGTACATTCGGCAACGCACCAGCTGTCATAGCGCCTCACTGTTGTGTGCCCAAATGTTCGTCCTCAAAGAGAAAAAATCCTACCGTGGACAGACTTTCCACCGTTTCCACAAAGAGCAGGCACTTCGCCGTGAATGTATAAATCAAATCAAGAGGGATCTTGGTCCATATTTCAAGGTAAGATGCAAAATTATGTTCAATCATACGCATTAGCTAGCACAAATAAGCTAGCTCGCCAAACTTGTCATCATGACTCATGTAGCCTAATGAAGCGAATGCCTCGGTGAAATAAAAAAAAATATGAATGTGTAATTACACAACGCTACATTTATATGATTGTTGTACCTGTACAATGACAATAAAGTTTCATTCATTCATTCAGATCGCTATTTCAAGATTATGCTTTTAATTGTGTGGTAAGCGATCCGATGGCCACTGATTTTGTGCTACAAGAACCAGTATAGGCCTACGTGTGCCAAAATCAAGTTGTTTTGCTAACGAACTAAAATGCATACCCTGGTATTTATGTTTACAGATCAACGCTGAGACCAAAGTTTGCTCTGAGCACTTTGAGAAGCAGTGTTTTGTAAAGACCGCCTGTGGTATCACAAAGCTTATAAAGGATGCTGTGCCTTCTGAGCTCTAGGAAGAGCATTACTCAGGTGAGCTTCAATCGAGCTATGTGTAAAATGTAACACCACAAAAAAAAGCGTTTTTGTTTATTACGGCATCTGTGAGGCACGGGTGTGCATGTGAATGTCAACTGCTTCCTACATGTTTAGATCTGATACACTTCCCCTGTCTATAGGCCTAATATCAGCACCACGCGTTTAACATGGCGTTAAGTTATGGTGATTAAACATGTTGCATGTCAAATAGTATAACCAGACAGGGCAAAGTGTTGATGGTCCTATCGCAGTTGCTCAGATCAAAGAGCATTGACAGAGGTTGTCGAGGAAAACGCTGTTCCCTAAACGCACAACATTGGCTACGGTAAACGTCGAGGGGGGGAGGGGGGGGGGGGGGAGAATCAGAGATGGCCATGTATGGTGAGGTGATAAGAAAGTAAGCATAGCAGACAAAATAATTCCAAAATGGCAAAATATACCGGTACTCTGGGACTTGTTGCTGTATTGGAAACAGTTTTTCAAGCGGTGTTCCTCTACCCTCTGTCAGTTTCGGTACACTGAGTGTCCATGATTACTGTACTGTGTTTGTAGGCTACTGAAGCCATGGTGCCTTTGGAGTTAGTTACTCTAGTTATTACCAGTGTTGGGAAAGTTACTCAAAAACTGTAATGCATTACTGATCACATGTTACTGTCTTTTCAAAATAATCCTGTACACTACAATATTACTATGTTTAAAATGCATGGCATTACACTACTGTTACATAAATTACTTTCAAAAAGGACTTAGGCCTAAATATGAATCTGGCCATGTATTACAAACATATCAGTATCAGGGTGGTACATTTCAAATTAAGTAATTCAAATAATTTTATACAATATGGTACTAGCTGAGATATCACCTGACCTGCCACAAAAAATGTCATCGACCCATATGCTGTACACAACATTTTTCTAATGTTTTGTATTCTGATCTATTACAGCTGGAGCTTTCCCATGGCCAAGAGATGAACGCTAAACTTGATAGTTTTTTTTCCTCCTCCTTCCTGCCTGCACTGTACAAAAAGTCAGTAAACAAAAACAAATGATTGCATTTCACAGGTTTGTTTATTATAATTTCAAAGAGAAATGATGTATGAATAATACAAGACATTATTATATAACAACAACATTTAGTATAAGAACATTTCGTATAATATGATAATATATCATGAATATCATGTACATTTGAAGCATGAGAGATTTGTACAAATAAACATCAATTCAATGTATGTTTCCTGTTTCACTTGTGACTGAATTTTTCAGAATTTCAGAATAATGGGCCTTGGAAGTTTAACATTGCACTCACTGCCCACATCTGGTTAACAGAGCCTACTAGTGTCATGGGTATGACGCCATAAAATTTTGCTAGGATGCCGGACAATTCTGTAATCTCCTTCTCGGATATGAAGCCTGTGTACAGGTCACTAACGAATGACACCTCACCAGACGGGGCAATTCCAATCAGGCCTTTGAAATTTGGGTTGCCCTTGTAATGGGAATAGATTTTGGAGTTAAGTACCTGCAAACTAAGCATTTGCACATATATTTCTGTACAGTCTAGAATGACTCTGGTGTCTGGGTAAGTGTTTTGAAAACAAGTAGGCATACATTCATCTACTGTGGCTTTTGAAGGCCAAATGGGGAGAGATCCTAACATGAAGTATCGATAGTTAGCCCAGGTGACAGATTCTGCTCACAGTTGACTGTGACACACCAAAGCGCACCGCAAGGTCCTGCTCAGCAAACCCCTGTCTGAGGCAACAGAGAAAGAGAAAGAACTGGTCCATAGTTGCTAGTTTGGAGATATTAAATGCCTGTCTAATGACCTGTACCTCTGTTTGTCTAAGCCTTTGAGCCTGACTCCATCCTACCATGCTTGTGGCTGTGGGCTGTAGAGCCATATATACAGCTTTAAAGGTGGCATAGTCTGGGAATCCTGTGTAAAATGACATCGGACTATCATCACACTGGAATCTTGACACACTGAACACTTTATCTTTGAGTTGTGCTATTAACTTGTCTTGCTCAATGATGTGCTTGCGAGCCGCCTCAAGTTGTTCCTCTGGTGTCAGCGGTGGAACAGCATAATCATGGTACGGGTGTGGAGGAGGTACATCTGTGCTGGAGGGGCAAAAAGACAACACTACTAGTTGTGATCAAACTGTCAATTCCTAACCGGTATAAAACTGAATGCAGTAATGAGTTACAAACTATGGCACAACTAAATACAATTCATTAACTTACCTCAAGGCATCCCTTCTCACATCAGGTTGGTTCTCATCAGGCTGGTTTTCATCCACCTCCATGGAATCCGTACTGAAAAAGAAACACACAGGACAGGAGTCACAACATACACAGGGCAGCCGTGGCCTAGTGGTGGGGCAGCCGTGGCCTAGTGCAATGTTTCCCAACCTTTTTTGTCTTGTGTAACCCCAAGCCTTTTCATTGTGCCATGAGTACCCCCTAAGTCAAGTTCTATATCGCTTTCTCCATCCCAATGTAACTAAGCTCCATATGTTTGTTAAAATTAAATTTTTCCAAGTACCCCCTGCTGTGTGCTCGCGTACCCCTAGTGGTACACGTACCCCTGGTTGGGAAACACTGGCCTAGTGGTTAGAGAGTTGGTCTTTTAATCTGGGGGTTGCAGGTTCGAATACCCCTGACCTCTCCATGGCTTAAGTGCCATTGAGAAAGGCACATAACATTGCTCACTGACACATTGCTCCAGGGACTGTAACCATACCCTGACAAATATGGTAATAACTAAGTCAACAATGCAAACAAATATATCTCCAGCACATACAGCTCCAGGCCTTTTTATTAGAATACCATGAAAAAGTTGATTTATTTCCATAATTCCATCAATAATGTTAAACTGTCATGGATTGTAGATTCATGGCCCAGTTTTTTAACTATTCCAATCATTATTTTTTTTCTTTTTATATACGTTGGCCTTCCAGCTCAAAAAACCCATGAATTGGGGAATTCGCATTATTAGAATATTGTTATAAAATCACATTTTTCTTCATCAAAATTCGGGTCACATTATATCAGTTGAAATTTGGTACTTTCTACATAACATGCAATGGTCAATACTTGGTTAGGACATTCTCTGTCTTCATAATGGCCATGATGCGTTTAACATTGAAGTCAATGGAAAAACAGTGCATGGCAGTTATGGAAGCCCAGATATCCTTGATGCTTTGCTGTCAGCTGTTCTTGTTTGTTGACCTGGTCCCCCACACTTCACTCTTCAATATACCTTGTAGATTTCCATGCCACGTTTTGGCGCTAACTCACCAGTTTAATTCTAAATAACCAGAAATGAAACCCCATTGAAAATGAATGGGGTTTAATTTCTGTTGAGTTAGAATTAAACTGGTGAGTTAACACCAAAACGTGGCATGGAAATCTTCGGGTATATTGAAGAGGGAAGTGTGGGGCACCAGGTCAACAAACAAGAACAGCTGACAGCAAAGCATCAAGGATATCTGGGCTTCCATAACTCCCATGCACTGTTTTTGCCATTGACTTCAATGTTAAACGCATCATGGCCATTATGAAGACAGAGAATGTCCTAACCAAGTATTGACTATTGCATGCTATGTAGAAAGTACTAAATTTCAACTGATTTAATGTGACCCGAATTTTGATGAAGAAAAATGTGATTTTATAACAATATTCTAATAATGCGAATTCCCCAATTCATGGGTTTTTTGAGCTGGAAGGCCAACGTACATAAAAAGAAAAAAAATAATGATTGGAATAGTTAAAAAACTGGGCCATGAATCTACAATCCATGACAGTTTAACATTATTGATGGAATTATGGAAATAAATCAACTTTTTCATGGTATTCTAATAAAAAGGCCTGGAGCTGTATATTAATTCCCCAGTATTTTGTCTAAATTTAAATGTATTCCTATGACAAACTATTCTCCGTTTTTTAATTATTATTAAAGAGGTTTGGTACACACATGTCAGTATAACAATATAACAGCTGTAGGGCTACTTAATCAAACCATAAAAGCAGGGATTAAAGCAAAAAAAAGTCATCTGACTGAACTTTTTTACCGGTTAGGTACCCGATCGAGTATCACTCCGTAACCCTACGAAAACCAATGTAGCCAGGCTCTGCCCTCGTAACGAAATATACACTGGTTTTACGCAAGGAATGGTGTCAGAGGCTCAGAGCCAGCGCTAGACATAGGCAGACAGGGCAGTCGCCTAGAGCAGAATAGGCCTATGTCTTGAGGGTGCTAGTAATACCAAAAACTGCCACAAAATCAGAGCTTCAACCAACATAAAACTTAACACTTCACATTAACAATGAATATTCATTATACACTAAGTAGGTCTGTATACACTCAATATGAATGTACCTGTAGGTACTAAATCAGATGTGCTCAATCAGATGTAGGCCTACAATGCTATGCTTACAGATGCCAATTCCTAAATACAAAAAAAAAGGGAAAGAGGGAGAGGGGGCAGGCCTAGGCCACCAGATTGCACTGAACTGCAATTTGGGGCAGGTTTTGGTTATTTCCTCTTATTTCTACCCATTATTTATGAATTGTTCACAACATTATGCAGAATGGATTCACAATGAGTTTTGCTTCAAAATGGTAGCTGATCTCACAGAATTATTGACTTGGAATTGCAATGAGTTGATACAGTGATCCCATTATGGTTTTTGTTGTTGTTGTAGTAGTAGCAGGCTATGGTATATTTTGTCTTTCACATCAGAATGGGCAAACACTGTTCTGGTGAAAGCACTGGTGCGCATTACTTGCAGTTGTATTTCTTACATTTAAAAAACAATGCACTGTCTGGTCATAGCAATCAGAGGGAGAAAACAAGTTGTTGGTTATTTGTATGTTTTTCACCCTTTTTCACTATTCATCCTGTTACGAACAACTTGTTGACGTTTACAAACAGGGTGCGGACGGTAGTCTGCCTCTGTGTTCTACCGTTTTGAAAACCTATGGCTACTTTTATGCCTCTCGATGTGCGGTGCCAGGCACACGCTTACCATTGATATAAAAAAAACGTCCCCAATTCCTGCACGCACTCGTGTTCTCTCATACAAGCTGACACGACGCACGCAGACACGACACAGTCACAGCCAGACGTCTATCGTTTAACAAAAGTAACACACTTTCCCAAGCTTGTCGCGCAACTTTCCACTCGAATCAAGGCAAATCGCCCACCCATCAGCCCTGTGCGCAGTGCGCAAATAACTGAACTCAAACGAAACGCATAGTGCGAGAAGATGGACACAGACGTTGAGCCACTCAAAAACAAGCACGCACACACAACTGTTGCTGCACACTATTCCAGTTAGCAAAAATAGCATCAAACAATAGCCTACAACAAGCCTTGAAAGTGAAACAAACATCGAAACGGCATTTATCGACCATATGAGTCCACCCATCAGGACACTGCTTCCCAGAACAAGACGTGGCATAAAATATTGGCTCTGCCTGGGATAGCAACAGTGACTCCTGTAAAATGCAACCCATGTTTAACTTATTTCTTGAATATATATCGGCAACAACAAAGTTAATCTGCTATGATTACAGATGAGACAGTAAAGTATCCGTTGTCAGAAAGACAACTAGAGCTAGTTCTATCATAGCCCTTTTACGCAGCCAGTCAAACGCGCTAAACTTTGAGGATGAAACGCGTGGTATCCTAGCTAGCTGCCAATGATAGCCGTCCCATTGGGGCTATGAATAATGTTAGTACAAGCCACTATGCTTAAAATGCAAACCCTTCATGAAAAAGACATCATGCGCAGTCGAAGTACACTATTCTTTTTTTCTAACAATCTGCCCCGGCAGGTGCAACGATAATGGAAACGTGTCCTACCTTCTTCCAGCTATGCATTCCATGCATATGCATTATTAGCCCATATTGGAATCTCAGTCCAACTCGTTTAACGATTGTCATTGCACTTTAAAGACATAGTATTACACTTATTTTCTTTTCTGCCATCAGCAACAATGTTGGCTTTTTTTTTTTTTTTTTTAGTCTCTCGCGCTGCACCGCCACCGAATTGTTCACCGCTCGTGCTGTACTTCTTTTTTTTTTTGGAAGAACGGGGATGGCTCAAAACTACTGATGAGTGAATCTGTTGTAGGCCTATCACACCAGTGGTGGAGTGTATAACTAAATCCGTACACCAAACACCTCTTGTCACCTTCTCATGACCAGGAGTGCTCTCGATTTGTGTTCAGTTGGAAAGTAAAAATTGTGAATTGATTGACATAAATTATACGGACGGAAATCCGTCCAAACGAACATCCAGTTGACGGAAATCCGTCGTAGCGACGGAAAACTTTAATCCCTGTAAAAGCAAAGAATGTATTTGTATACCCTGGCTAACCATTTTTCATTCAAATGTCAATTTGTTAGGCCGCACCCACCAAGCAACCATACCAAATGGAATCACATAATCAAGGGCCGTCAAACTTATCGCAGCACGGCACCAGTTTGAAAATGCATTGTCTGAAGGGCTAATTTTAGGTTATGCCAGACACCGTTTAAAATAATGCAAATATTCAAACACTTGGGCTGCGCAGTCAATGTATGATTAGGCTACGACTTCCAGGTCTACTTCCAGTAACCGGGGTACGATAGAACACAGCCTGCATTCGTTTGATGAAATTAAGCAAGTTAAAGGAATCCTACTGCACAGTGCTACTGGTGTTGTGCTCTAAAGCGACTGCCTGCAATAAAACAAATTACTCATGGACTGCTCTCCTGTAACTCTAGACGACAGAGGGTTAGCTCCATGAAATTCACTACCTGGCACCCTACATTTTGGTGAGTAATGCCCTTAGCAATCCAGACATACAGGGGGCAGACACATTCTCGCAACCCCGTAGTTATAAGGCATTGCAAGACGGTGATTATCCCCTGTAAGTCAGGATTGTGAAGGGCATTACTCACCAAAATGTATGGGTGATGATAGTGGAAGGTGCCAGGTGTATGTGCAGTGAATTTGATGGAGCTAACCCTCTGTAGTCCAAACAGAGTTACAGGGGGGCAGTCCATGAAGTCCCCCGTTTTATGGCAGGCAGTCGCTTTAGAGCACAACACAGGCAATCATGCATCCAGAATGGGAGATAGAAATTCTTTCTAGGCCCCCTTCATATTGGCGTACATCAGTTCCATCACATACCAAGCAGGTGGAAGAAATATGTGGTCAGCAGCACACTGGCCTATGCCAGAGCAGTCTAATATGAGAGTTACGTCACTCCCATAGACCTCTATGGTCCAATCTTTCCACAGCAATGGTGGCTCTCAAGGAGCCTCATGGAGCGTTTTACACAAAAATCTCCATTGACTTGAGTTCCAATAGAAGTAGGCTAGTTACTTTAGCTCTGGGCGGTGGCCGTAGCACACAGACAATGTGGTAAACATTCTTTGTTTGTTATGTAATGGTTCTGTGTTGGTCTACAGCGAACACATAGTTGCTGTTTAGAAATATTTTAATCTAAGTGAATCACATCACCAACTGACTTCCTGGTCCCCGGTTGGCACAACTCTCCTAATGGACGGCTCTGGACCTATGCCATTAAGAGTATTACTGCAAAAGAGGAAAGCGGAATGCACCAAAAAGTGCGCCTCTTGAGAGAAAGAAAAGTGAAAGTGAAAGCCCATTGGGAAACTCCAACTCCCATTGTCATTGTGACACAGCCATGGCCGTAGCCAGGAATTTGAAATAAGGGAGGTCCATAGTGCACGCGCAGCGCACCACACATTTTTAAAGGTGCACTGTGTAGGATGTTGCCCGGAGTATCTATTGTAACTATGTTGCTCATTGAAACTATGCTGTTTTTTTGTGTGCCAATTTTGGTCTTTTCATGAATATTTGCTAAATAATGAACTAATATTTACTAGTATGACCACAGTTTACAGTATGTTTTGCAGCTGAAAAGATTTCTGGAGAAGATCCCCTTTTCATGTATGAAAAATATTATTTTCTCTAAAAATAAGGGAGGTACCTCATATGTGGCTACGGCCATGGACACAGCACTCCACAGCACACAAGTGAACACTGCACACTGCACACAACGAAATTGCATTCATGCCTCACCCTTGCAAGGTGGCAGCCCTCAGTGGCACCCCATGGGGAGCAGTGCGGTGGGACGGTACCATGCTCAGGGTACCTCAGTCATGGAGGATGGGGGAGAGCACTGGTTGATTACTCCCCCCACCAACCTGGCGGGTCGGGAGTCGAACCGGCAATCTCTGGGATGCAAGTCTGACGCCCTAACCGCTCACCCATGACTGCCCTGCTCTAGTCTCCCTGTCTGGGATCATAACTTTACTGTAGGGCCTAATCCTCTAGCTTGAATAAAATGAAAGTGTCAGCTAAGTGAAATGTAATGCAATGTAATAACATCAGTTTGAAATCTTTGGCTCATGACTCAGGAGGACATGATCAATGCAAACAAATATATCTCCAGCACATACATTAATTCTCCAGTCTTTTGTCTAAATTTAAATGTAGGCTATTCCTATGGCTAACTATTCTCAGTTTATTATTATTATTATTAGAGGGTTGGTAAACACATGTCAGTTGAATATTGACTGAACAAACTAACCTCGGTCTGCGAATGATGATTCTCCTCTTTGGCCTCTCTTAAGTCCAGGCGAACAAAGTTGGCACAGCATCCTTTATAAGCTTTGTGATTCAACGGGCGGTCTTTACAAAACACTGCTTCTCAAAGTGCTCAGAGCAAACCTTGGTCTCAGCGTTGATCTGTAACCATAAATACCAGGGTATGCATTTTAGTTCGTTAGCAAAACAACTTGATTTTGGCACACGTAGGACTATGCTACTGGTTCTGGTAGCACAAAATCAGTGGCCATCGGATCGCTTACCACACAGTTAAAAGCATAATCTTGAAATAGCGATCTGGAAACATCATATAAATGTAGCGTTGTGTAATTACACATTCATATATTTTTTTATTTCACCGAGGCATTCGCTTCATTAGGCTACATGAGTCATGACAAGTTTGGCGAGCTAGCTTATTTGTGCTAGCTAATGCGTATGATTGAACATAATTTTGCCTCTTACTTTGAAATATGGACCAGGATCCCTCTTGATTTGATTTATACATTCACGGCGAAGTGCCTGCTCTTTGTGGAAACGGTGGAAAGTCTATCCACGGTAGGATTTTTTCTCCTTGAGGACGAACATTTGGGCACACAACAGTGAGGCGCTATGACAGCTGGTGCGTTGCCGAATGTACCCCTGAAGTGTACCCCTCAACGTCTTTAGAACGTTCCGGGTGAAGGCGAATGAAGCAAAGGCCACAAGACGGGCAATACATGTGTGTGTGTATGTTACCGGACACTTTTTCTCAGAACGATCAAATAAATGCTAAAAAATGAATGCTCTTCACTCGCCGCATCGACCGTCTCATCCACTCGCTGAAAGTATGTAATTATTCCTCACTATTTCCTGTTTCGTCACGTCCGCTTTCCTGACGCCCCATTGGGGAACGGATCAGGCAGGAGGAACGCGTTGGGCACCTACACCACTTCCGTAAGAAATTTCTCACTTCCGTAAGAAATTTCTTACTTCCGTAAGAAATTTCGTTAATGTAATGTGTTTTTGGAGTTTGCGTTTGTGTTTCGTGAAATGTAAATGTGTCTCGCAGTTTGCTTTTGTGTTTTGTGTTTTGTTAATTTGCTTTGTGTTTCGTGAAATGTAAATGTGTCTCGCAGTTTGCTTTTGTGTTTTGTTCATTTGCTTTCACATTTGCAAATGTGTTTAATGAATTTTTTTTTTTTCAAGTAAGATATTGTAAATGTAGGTTAATTTTGTTTCCAAACTTGTTAATGTGATTTGTATCAAAGGTTTTTTTTGTCAGATCATTGAAATGTATTTTAGATTATTTGTAATGTATTTTAGATTTGTTTTTTGTTTTGTTTGTTGTACATTTATTAATGTGTTTTATGAAATAGTAATTCGTTTTTTAAAGATGAAAGTGTGTAATGCAAATGTAATTTTGTTTTCAAACTTGTTAATGTCAGTTGCCCTATGTGTTTTGTAGAGTTGTTTTTACATTTGTTAATGTGTTTTGTGAAATGTCAACTTGTTTTCAATATGTAAGTGTGTATTCTCAATGTAATTTTGTTTTCAAAGTTGTTTATTTGTGTTGTATAATGTAAACATTGATTGCACTACTGGGCCACCGTATGAATCACAGGGGCCGGCAAGAGCAGTTTAGCCTGGAGTTTTAAATAGAACAATGTAATATGCTGTAAAAAGAGGGATTCATCAACAGCATGAGGTGCTTTTTGCTCATCAGAACCACTGCCAACTACAGATACTTCACTCTCTCCACATCGACTCACTGGCATCGGGTCTTTCAGCACTACAGGGGGTTTCAACACACTCATTGCGGTGCTTCTTGGAAACATGGGATGCAAAACTCGACAAAACTGAAAAACGGGCGATGCATCCTGTAAAGGGGCATTTAACTTGTAATCCACTGCGCAGATGAGACCGCATGTCACGATCGGCCCGGGGATTGAACCCGGGTCTCTAGCGTAGCAGGCAGACACTTTACCACAAGACCAAAGAGTTGACTCAAATGCAGAGAGAGGAAGACAACAGAAGTCAAGTTTCAAAAAGTTTTACTGTGTCAAAAAAAAGGAGTGTTTCAACAAGGCAAATCAGTAGACCAGTAAGGGACAAAAGGTTTCAGTTCAGATCACAATGCTCAGTAGGACATAGTAAATGTTCAGGAACAAAAAAGGAGTGCAACGCACAGAAAATCCAGTAAAGTCAACAAAGTCCAAAAAGTTCTTCAAAAACGGCAAAGTCCAAGCAAGGCATCAAAATTCAAAGTCCAAAAAAGTCAAAAACATCCAGAGAAACAAAGGTTCAAGAGAGCAACAGGAACTTACTAGCATTGTGATCTTCAGATGACAAAATCAAGACTGAGCACAGGCTAACAAACAGAGGAGGCTTATAAAGGCAAACAAATGAGATGCAGGTGACATGCAATTAACTTAACGAGGTCTACTCAAACACAAAACATGACTCAGCAAATGATGACACAGCACAAACAAGGGGGCACGATGAGGCCATCTAGTGGTGAAAGTTCAGAAGATGCCCCAAAGCCTCACACCGCAAGTGAATTACAAGCGAGGATGAGGAGTCACATGTCACCATGGGCGTAATTTCCACGGGGGTTACGGGGGTTTTGACCCCCCCCCAGACTTCAAACCCTGACAATGTAACCCCCCTTATATAATTGTAAAACCCCCTTATATAATTGCAGTACTTGTCTTGCATGAACAACTTTACCCATTTTATGTAAAATAGTGAAAAATAGTTTTGTTCAGTTATGTTTAATCATGTTGTAATGTAACCCTGCCCCCCTTGGTATTTCCCAAATCTGCGTTAGTTGTGTACGTTGTAGTACGTACCATTGACAGTACTGTCAATTAGTGTTGCCAGATTGGGCTGTTTCCCGCCCAATTGGGCTGCTTAGGATGGTCGTGTGCGGGTAAAAATGGCATTTAGCGGAAAAACCAGCCCAATTTTAGCCATAGAAATCAATAGAATTGGGCGGGATTTTGAGCTTCTAGGCTGGTTTTGAGCATTTTTTGGGCTGGAAATCATTAGCCTCATCTGGCAACCCTGTGGGTAATCCTCTTCTCCACTATCCCAAATTCAAACTGATTAGCGATCAGCTTTCCCAAGTATTGAGCAATTGTTTTTTTCTACTTTTAACTTGCAATTGCCACATGATCATGCGTGGATGTGTCTTTGGCATAAGAGACATTATTTCTGAGTGTTTTGAGAACCTATAGTGTACCACTGCCTTTCTGCATGTCAGTTAGTTAGCTATTTTATGCTAGGTTACGACAGACAGCGTGTGCATCCCAATATGTGACCTTGCTTCCTCCACTTGTGCTTGTGGCCTCGCCCCGCCTCCTGGCCCCTCCTCCGTGGAGAAAACAATAAAGTTTCCCAGCTGTCAGCCTAGCCAAAATAATTTTTGGGGGACTATTCTTCATTCATAATCCAGTTTGCAAATGAGAAAATTACTTTACAATTGCGCTTTTGCAAGATATTGAATTCATTTTCCGTTGTCAGTGACATCATCATGAGATCACAAGCAGGCAAGTGAGCAAGGGAGGAGGGAAGTCCGCATATTGGACTCCACTCAGCTAGTTCAATAACACTGGACGTGGCTGGCTATTTTGGACTTCGTTGATGGCTAGCACTTGGGATATTTACTCCCTCAAACCAACACATTTTGTGAAACCCTAGCAATCGGACGTCTGTTTGTTTTATTTCACGTCATTTAAGTAGTTTTTGGTTACCCCCTGTCCAGTTGCCTGCGTGATTTCCTATGATAGTATCCACTTCAAATGAGAAGCTTGTTCAATGCAGCTGAACCAAAATGCCTGTAAGTTTTTTGACACCAATAGTAAACACATCCATTTTAAATAAGATGTATTGTGGCATTATATTTTGTTTTCAAAATCGCATTTGTTGACAACAGCCAAGCGATTACAGTTTGTTTCGCCAGTGAAGTATTTATTGAAGAGAGAGACACGAGAGAGGGTGGGGAGACAAGGGGTTCCCTCCTCGCGTGACACTATGCGTGGCTGTGCTTGGAGTGAGACAGAGTAGGTCCTCTCAATGTTTTTGTCGCCAGTCGCCACTGTATATTTAGTTATAAAAACAACAACAACAGTCAATTGTATAAATAATGGGTATGGAATATTATGTAGCCAGCAGGCTACTTTAATTTTCTACCACAGCAACTTTCTTCTGATCGTATGATTAACAACATGGCGAACAACAGACAAGAGATCCTATTTGTGCAGCATCCTGATTAGTGATTGATGGTTGGGATATGTCATTCATGTTTGGCACTGCATCAAAGATTTTATCATCCATCTCTGACTGTAGCTTTCTCCTGATCATATGAATTACTAAGCAAAGGGTAGGAATGTTTTTAATTAATTAATTAACTCATCTTTGCTTTATTGCTATATGCCACATTAAAAATGGAGATTTTCTGACAGCTTGACTTTAGCCTGATTGGGAAAATGCATTCTCTAAAACTCTGATGTGAGTTTGCTGCCAAGCCATTTGAACATTAACTGAGGTTTTTTTTATATCAGGTTCAAGAACTTGATTGTGCAGGTCACCAAAGAGAGATCCAAGGCCAAGGAGGTACAGGTGATGAGAGAGAGAGACGGGTGTCCAGAGAGAGAGACGAGGAAGCACAGATGAGAGGGAGAGAGAAGGAGGTGACAAAGGAGGTGAAGCAGTTCAAGAGATAGAGTATGAAGGTGTCAGAGGAGGTGCAGCAGTTGAAGGAGAGAGAGGCAACAGAGGAGATGTAGCAGTTGAGCAACAGAAAGGAGATGATGGAGGAAGTGCATCAGTTGAAGACAGAGGGAGAGAACGAGGCGAAGGAGAATCGGATGACCAAAAACAGGGAGAGAGAGTACAGAGAGAGACAGCGCAGGAGGCACAAATGACCAGGTAACATACATAACTGTACATGCAAATACTGAAGAAAACTGTTTAGCCATTTAATTCATTTAGATGGAAATCTTGACCCCCCCCAATTGTCAGCATAAAGTTACGCCCTTGCATGTCACTGCACAGAGATCACACGCAAAATCCTTATCATCATCGCCTCTACTGCATGGTGTGACAGCCTTGTGGTCTCTGTACATGTGAGCCTTGAGGGCAGGGAGCTTTGCGTATCCTCTGCGATATTCAGGCATTCCACAGGCATATCTAAAATGTGCACTATTGCTGTGCAACTGAATGTGCTGTGTATACTCAAAGACTTTATCAAACCCCTCCCCACACGAACCTATCTTACATTGAAACATTGCGAGAGAAATGGAACAGCTAACCACAAATAGCACTACCCTAGTGCAAGTTAGATAGCCATCTGAGCTTAACACGTGGAGTGTTGGATTAGCACATTTTCATAAACGTCCACGCAGGAAACAATAATAATCAATATAATGTATGTAACTAATGTAATTACTATAACATAATGTAACACAACAACAAAATAGAAGGTAGAACTAGGATATTTCTTTTTTAGAAAGGCAGACACAACTAGCGAACGTGGCGAGTGTTCCAGAAGTACAGAGATGAATAGCGACTGCTAGCTGTCTACTGCAAGATTCCAGAACGTCTGCCTGCACTTGGTAGTTCTACTCCGTAACAAGGGAGTAGACACCACCTGGTGGACACCTTAGATTCTACCACAGATAATCTCTTGCAAGCAATGTCTATGTCTAGTGGGTTGAAACATGCGGGCGGAGTAGAAGAACATGCCACAAAATGTCTTTATTTGAACACTAAGAACGCTTCATTTCACCTTTTTGTAGCGTGTTACTGATATAGATCATGTGTGAAAAGTATAGTTGTGTTTGGTGGTGAATTGTATTTTCGTAATCTCGTAACAAACGGGTTGTTTTCTGGTCTACCTACTGTGCATTATTAACAGGGGTCATGTCAGGACATTATCGCTATAACATAGCGACACAACTTAAAACGGCCAAATTGTGATGATTATTCATATTTCAGAAGATCAGTGGGGAACCAAACATTGTTTATCATCACCTAGCAACAACCCAGTCTTCTACAAGTCCGAAGCACACATTTTGAATGCATGAGGATGCTACTGCATACCATTAGTCTGGTAAAAGTAGAACTAGTAAACATCAAACTTACAGATTGACAGACCTGGTGATAGCCACGGCCACTGTGCAGCTCCAATTATGCTGTGGGGAAAAAAATCCAAAATATGTGCATAGTTAGTTGTTAGGGAAAAAAGATCATGCCGCAAACATTTACATCCTAGCTCACAGGCGGCTATTCACGGTTAGACTACTAGCATAGAGATCCATCTCTTTGCTACTTGGCACTTGGGCTACAAGGGCATTATCTGCTGGTAGAGATTTGTACTAGTAGTATAGTTCTACAGGCTGATCGATGCAAAAGGAAGCACAGTTAGAGCACCCACTTTGGTGTCTGATCGCTTTTCATAGAGAACAGCCGTAGCCTACGTTCCGTCCAAAAGACGGTGCCACTCAAATGCTTTTGTATGGGGTGGCCTGGCAGGCTCTATTCAAGTCAGAAAGCATAAAGTCCGAGATGACAAGCAATGCTTACCGATTTACGCTGCAGCTGGAAATCCTTTGGACACGACAAACGACAACATGTATAGAACGGAATGCTCTCACTGTATTAGCCTTCTAATCTAGCCCTGTCGATGATAAAGCCCTCTAAGTTCTAACCCTGCCAAATGCATATAGAACTCGGCCTATCCTATCATATTGATCTAGAATATAAAACTACAAAGTAGGCATATTAGATGAACAGGCTACATAATATCTTAACATTTTGTTATCTTACCTTTATCCCAGGAACGTCAGTACAGTCAAATCCATTCCGCCAAAAAAAAATCTAATTCAAACTGGTATCCCATGATGCAACGCAAACGCTGTAAACGCCCATACATACAGGAAGGTTACAATAAAATTACAACAATGTCCTTAATTTTCCCACAATACATTGCCATCTACAGTAAAAATGTGAATACAACACACTGTTGTACAAATTGCTGTACTAAATACATCAATGTCTTACAGTGTGCATGTGAACGTCATCATGTTCTGGTGCGCGTCGCGCAGGTCTCCAGGCCGTGCGCGCCTGTGAACATGCGCGCCATCTGGTTCCTCCCGTCCGTGATTGCACAGGTGCCCAAAACAGATATGGTTGACACCTGCGGTCCTTACACCTTATTCAAGAAAACAGTAGTTTTGGTTCTGTGACGATTCATAGGTGAGTTGTAACTCACGAATCCTTAAAGTAGCCCATGCGTGACTGCTTTCGGATCCTTTCCTGGCTCATGGGGTTTCCACAGTCAGTTTTGTGATCTCAGTGGCGAGAGTTTTGTTGATAAAACTGTCTCACTTTTTGATTTATCATTGTCAATTAACTCAGGAGAATAGCCTCTTGTGCAGAACCTTGATTTCATGTCTTGAGCTTGCTCTTCAAAATCAGCATCTCTGTCACAAATGCGTCTGAGACGCTGAGTACTTAAATCTGAGACGCATGAGTACTTAAATCTTACTAATCCAAACATAAAATTGTCCATTGAATACTCAAGAACATCAATCAGTTTCTTGGATTTGTTGATTTCCATAGATGATGACAATGTTTTGCACACTTCTATATATAGGAAGAGCAGTGACAGAAATACACTACTGAGGGCTGATAGCTTTCACACAAAAAGTCTCAAAAATAACATTCCTTTTGGCCAGTTTCAGCGTCTCAGACGCATTTGTGACAGAGATGCTGATTTTGAAGAGCAAGCTCAAGACATGAAATCAAGGTTCTGCACAAGAGGCTATTCTCCTGAGTTAATTGACAATGCCATAGTGAAGGCCCGCTCAATACCTCGGTCTGATTTATTAAAAAAGAAAAATAAGAAAACTGACCGAGCCAAGACTAACTCTAGACCTTGTTTCGTCACACAATACAGCAGTTGTGCCCAAAGAATGAAACAAATTATCAAATCTAATTGGAAGATGATGCAGAGTGATCCACTTTTAAGAAATGTCTTTCCAGATCCACCCATTACTGTATTCCAGAGAGCACCATCTATAAAGGATACACTTGTAAGGAGCTACCTACCAGCCCCCAAACAAAAAACATGGCTACAGACAGAGTTAAAAGGAACTTATAGATGTGGTTCTTGCAACCATTGTGGAGGAGTTATCCAAAGCAAGAGTTTGCATGACCCGAGAACACAGAGAGAATACAAGACGAATGGGTTTATTAATTGCAATTCTGAATATGTGGTGTACTGTCTTAAATGCCCGTGTGGATGTTTTTATGTTGGCAGGACGAAAAGAAAACTTAAAGAGCGTTTTTATGAACACAAGTATGCAATTAGAGTCCAGAATGAAGATTACCCTATGGCCAAACACTACAAGGATGTACACCACAGTGATCCTTCAAGCCTGAAAATTCAAGGGGTTGAAATTGTAAAAACATCAATACGTGGTGGTGATAGACTCCAGTTATTATTGCAACGAGAAACATTTTGGATTTGGAAACTAAAAGCAATGGAATTTCCAGGCTTGAATGAAGAAATAGATTATGTACCTTTTCTGTAACTGTTTTTAGCATGCTATGGTCTTTTAAGAAAACATGGAGCTTAGATCTATTTATAGGCTACTTCATGTACATGTATGTGGATTGTGTAGTCTTACAACATGTAAAATATGTATCCTTTTGTTGATTTTGTGAATGTTTACTGTCTGGGATCCGAGTGAGAGGCGGGCCCAAGTTTGTTTTGCCAGTTTGATTGACAGATCTCTACTGCTGGGAGCTGTGTGAGAGGCGGGCTCAGCAGTTGGAGAAGCTCAGCACTAATCATCTAGTTGTCTGCACCTGTCCTTACCTACACCCCTAACAAATGCACTACTCTGTTCTTTTGTGTTACTGCCCTGAAGAAGGCACTCATGCCGCTACGCGTGGGCCTTGTTTTTAATATGTCCATGTAGGACCTGTCATATTAATAAAGACATTTTAATTTGGAGTGCCTTAGTCAGAGAATTTATTCTCATTTTTTGATCCTTCCATTTGGCTACTAAGAAAAAAATGTCTACTAGCCAAATTGGCTGGTGGTGGTGGTTAATTTAGAGCCCTGTGTGTGTTGTTTGTGTGACTGAATATTCCAGCACATACCTTGTCTGAAACAAGTATACACTCCACTCCCATACTTTTGACTTTCACCTGTACACACACACACACACACACACACACACACACACACACACACACACACACACACACACACACACACACACACACACACACACACACACACACACACACACACACACACACACACACACACACACACACACCAGGGACTTCGAGCTGTAGCAGCACTGATAAAGGAGCCAATCAGGTAACTAGTGTAAGCCAATCAGAATGTTGCTTCCATAGTCCATCCTGTATTGTGATTGGTCGTGGAACAGGAAGTGAAGGCAAGTAATGACAGGTGAATAGTGAGTGCGTTACAATATGCGACCTTGCCTCCTCCACTTGTGCTTGTCTCCTCGTACCAGGAAGTCATGATGACATCACTGACAACAGCATTATATTTCAATATCTTGCAAAAGCTCAATTGTAAAGTCTTTTTCTCATTTGTAATTGGGATGGTGAATGAAAAACAGTCCCTCAAAAGTTGTTGTGGCTAGGCTGACAGCTGTTTTCTCCACGGCGGAGGGGCCAGGAGGTGGGGCGAGGCAATAAGCACAAGTGGAGGGAGCAAGGTCGCATATTGTAACACACACAGTGTGTCCTGCACTAGACGCTGAGGTGAGTGTTGCTATGAGGAAAATACAGCACATTACACTCACCTGAGAAAGTGCATGGAACACATTGGTTACACAAGATGGCGTCCAAACATGAAGAGGACCTCACCTGTCCTGTGTGCTGTGACATCTACAAGTATCCTGTTGTAACGGTGCCACCGACTCTATTGCAAGATTTTGAGTTGGGCGCCAGGCAGCGAGAAGAACACTGCCGTCGGTTTAACCTGTTACCGTCCCACAATGAATAAATAACCAGTGATAAGACAATAACTCAATAACTCAAGTTCCACACAAAAAAACACTTTTGTTGTTTTTCAGTAGTGCACTCTTCAAATTATTTACATAGCATTATCTTTAAATTCAAACCAAAACAAAAAAGATAATGTCCTGTGTTATCAGCGTGTATGTGTGCGCGTTGCGTGTGTGTGAATGGAAACGGAGAGATGGTTTATGGAGGCGGGTGAGAGACCAGCAGCAGTAGAGTTGAAAGCGAGAGGAGAGAGCCAGGTGCGCAGAGATGAGTCTTTTACCATCCTTTACACGTCATTGCTCAGGTCTGGGTTACAGACAGCTTGACGTTGGTGTGGGAGACCTCCAGGTCCTTGCCAGCCACGCTCATGGCAGAACAACGCCATTCCGAATTATCAGGAGACGCCCTGGTTCATGCGAGTAGGCGAGCAAACGTGGATTCCGCTGATGACTTGCCCGTCTGATCCTTTTCTCGGCACAGCAGCCTTAGGAAACGTTAGCAAAGTCTTTTACAATTAAACGGTCATATTTAAAGTACACCTCCATGGCGCACACTCGTCTTCTCGTCTTCAATCGTCAGGCTGTTGTTTGTTTGATCATCTCACCGCCATTGAACTTGAACATGGGTGTATTTATAACCACTACCCAATAGCAAGGTTGCATGGGAAATGTAGGAGAGACACAAAAGATAACGACGCGCTCTCGCTTGGGAAAGGCAGAGAGGGCATTTTGTTACACTGTCATGTTGACCTGCTCTCACAGTGTGTGTAAGGCCTGTCTGCAGCAGTTCTGGGAGAAGAAAGGATCCAGAGAATGCCCCTTCTGCAGGAGAAAATGCTCAATACCCTTTTATCTACCCAATATGGCATTAAGGAACCTGTGTGAGACATTACAGGGAGATTCAGGTGTTGAAGTGCTGCTTTGCAGTGAGCACAGTGAGAAACTCAAGCTCTTCTGTCTGGAGGATAAACAGCCTGTGTGTCTGGTGTGTCGAGACTCCAAACAGCACAGTGGTCACAAGTTCAGTCCTGTGATTGAAGCAGCTCTTGATCGCAAGGTAAATTATTATTTTCTGATAATAAAATTATAAAACTTCAACAAACTGTACAGGTGTATTGCTATTTATCACAATCCATTGACATTGTTTGACCGTACAGTACAAGTTAAGATGGACTTTGTCCTCAGCCAAACTGTGTATGATTATTGCCTAGCAATTATGTAGCACTAGATGGCAGTATTGATTTGACTTACTCGATTAGGCCCCTACCTTTCCATACTCCATAGGCAGTGTTGATTGGACACTGAGTTTAATGCCTGGATGGCAATGTTGTGTATGTTTGTGTGTGCGTGTGTGTGATGTTAACAACCATTCAGACAAATTCATGAGGATTTGTTAGAAATGACTACTAGACTTAATGGAGTATCTGTTCATAGGCAGTGTCACAAACTCACAGTACCACACAGGTGGCAATGTTGAGTTGTTTGAGTTAAGTTGTGTGTCAATTAGTGCATTCGTAAGTGCAAACGTGTGTATGTGTGTGTATGTGTGTTGCTAAGAACTATTCAGATAGATTCATGAAGATTTATGAGATACTACATTAAAAATGCTAAATACTACAGAGCTTTAAAAGGTTAATAATGTGTACGATCTGCTTGCAAAATAATTGCATAATGTTAATAATGAAAATAAACACATATTCCCACCATTGTATTCCCGTCCATAGGAGGAGCTGAAGACTGCACTGCAGCCAATACAGAAGAAGTTGAAATCGTTTGAAAAGGTGAAGCTCATCTGTGATAAAACAGCACAACACATCAAGGTAAGAAATTCATTGATCAATTTTTCCAATCATTCATCTTTTGTTTGTGATATATTGCATTGCATTAGATTAAATGCTGGATAGTGTTGGACTTGAATGGTCTGTATTCTGCCTTACATGTGAGTTGTGTTGGATAACAATCATGAAGGTGACACTTACATAACATTGGCTTCATCCAGACTCAGGTTTCCCAACACAGAGAAGCAGATCAAGCAGGAGTTTGAGAAGCTTCAAAATGACCTCAAAATGAAGTCACAGTAACACATGTGTGTGTGCGTGCGCGCGCACACACACACACACACACTTTCTGGCACTTTTCGCTGCACCATGCAATGTCTGGGCAATCTACAATAATCACCCATACATTAACACATTGGGAAAATAAGTGGGCCCTCAGTGCCACCTCCCCCAACGGCTGTGGCCACCTGAGCACCATCAGATGTGTGAACGGTGTCCATTCACATGATTCTCCCTTCCACAAGGTACCCACCCACCCCCTCCATTGCAACTGTTGGTAAAGTAGATTACTTCTGTTTCCTGCAGATTGTCAGCATGGAAATGAATGAAAAGGGATTGTTTTTATTGTGTCCACCACTTCTTCAAAATAACAGTGAATTGAAATTGTGGCCACATCTCAGATGAATGAATAGATAGAAGTATAATTTAAAGCAGATCTATTATTATTATTATTATTATTATTATTATTATTATATAACTGTTGCTATAGTATGTTTCTCAAGCTCCCTTTACTTGTCGGTTGTCAGCATTGACATGAATTGAATGCAGGGGGTATGTTTTTATTGTTCACCTCTTCTTAGTACAAATGGGAATTGTGGCCACATTGGAATTGAATACCTCATACACTACTGCCATGTAAGGGACATTAGTTTAGAATACAGGGGTTAAAATGTCAGAGAAGCAAATAATTGCATCATTTCATTTGTATTATTGTATTATTGTATTATTATGTTCACATAACCTTAAAGGACCACTTCAATCAATTTCAACATGCAGTTGTAATGCTCACACTACCCTGGGCCTGGACTTGTCAGTAAGGTTTTTTTTCTCTTCTTCAGCCTTTTTTCCAAGATCCTGGTCATTGTAATGAGTGCAGCTCTTTGTTTACATTTCAAAACAAACATTTGTATTTATTCCCAAAAACATCCAAAAGGTTATGCAACATCAGCAGACAACTAGCAAACAGCGGTACCTTTTGGGAAAATATTTGGAGTAGGCCTATGTTATATATTTTTTTAAATGTAAACAAACCGTTGCCCCCATTAGAATAGCTTATATCTCGTAAAAGGGCTAAGCCGAAAAATGTGGCATCACCAGGTACTGACAAGTCAAGGGTAGCGTGAGCAATACAACAGCATATTGATATTGACTGACGTGATCCTTTAAATCATGTCGAAGTTCATTGTTTTGAATAAATGAATGTGTAGAAATCCCCTTAACTTGGTGAATGTCCTCCCATAGCGATTTCTCAAAACTATATTTACCTCAGTGCCCGTAGGGATATATTTCCTACAATCCATAACTGGCATGTCCACTATGTTATCTTGGGAAGGGTTATATGGGGGAAATTAAGATCAAACACCATGAAGGAATCCCCAATTAAAAAGCACTACAGCTCGTCTATGACAACCTCTGCAATTTTCTATTGATGAAATGAACACAATATGACCTGTAAAGGCGGATTCATACTTAGCGTAAGTGGCGCTAACCTCATTCGTACCTCCCTCGCGATGATGGCGTGCGCTCAAAATGACGTCACATGCCCCTCCACAAGCTGCCGCTGTGCGAGGTCGTGCACCCCACATTTTTTGTAACTTGGCGTGCGCCACCAGCGACCATGCAGGTAGGCAGACAAAGCAGGAGTTGCGAAGAGAGGCTACAGGTACTGTAGGCTACTACAGAATGGACCCTGCATCATTTTGAGGATAATAAAATGTCCTAGAGAGTAATTTTATCTTCGCCCTAAAATGTTGTTCAGTGAAACAATTGTTTACTTTGTTCAGAAGCACGTTGTGTTTGGCGATCTATTTATAGGCTAAATTCTGCAGCCTGAACAATGCTCTCACATGGTCTTGGAATGATCTGGCAATGTAGGCTACAACAAAAATCTATGTTTCATTGTGGTAAGTCATAAGTCAGACGTTCAGTAGCCCTACAGCAGCCGTGTTTGGCTTTCTATTTTTATACATCTGTAGAACTCACGCTGCGAGTTCGGACAGATGCTGCCATTTCTCTCATGAACAGCAGAGGGCACACTTCCGAAAATGCAAGCAAAAGCTTGTAAATGGTGCTTTTGACTATGAATGGTCTGCCACATTTGAATGGTTCTCGTGCCAAATGCGCCAAAGTGCGCATGTTAAGTATGCAGAGCCCTTTAGGATGATAAATGAGTGTTGATATTCCTCTCCTAACAGCTGCCATTCATTTGAAGCTGCCCGTTTTCCCCTCTGAATGCCAGTGGGCGGGCCAGAGGTGCTGACTGGGTCAATAAGCACCACAGAGTGTAGTCAGTCAGCTATCTCTTCCTGGAGGGAGCAGTGGGTCTTGAGGAATCCTGTGATCTACAAGCTCTGAAGTAAAATGTCCTCCCAACATCTAATGCCAGTGAAAGAGGAAATAAAAGAAGAAGATTATGATGACTTCATATGCTCTTATATGCTTGAAAATCAAGCTGTGGATTTAAAACCTAAATTGGACCAAGACTTTAAAACTGAAGTGGATTTAAAACCTTAATTGGACCAAGACTTAAAAACTGAAATGGATATGTCGTCTTCTGTTCCTGCCAAAGACTTTGTGAGATATGTGGACATTAAAGAGGAAGGAGATGAAGATGAGGAAGAGGTGGAGCAGCACAGTGAAGATGAATCGTCTGAAAACAGTGTGCTGTGAAAATACATCTGCTGATGCGACTGGACACATCGTCAGTGATGTTCCTGAAATCATTGGGTGTTTCGGGTCTTTCAACATCATACACCCTCATCCAGGCGACCCAGCCGGGGGTGATCAGTCCCCAGCTTGTGTACAGTTGGCTGACTAACTACCAAGACTCCATGGCTCGCTTCTCTTAAGCCATAGCCATCTTGAGGCCCTCTCTGCCGCTTCGGTGGTGTTGCGGATGGCTCTCCTCAACTTGGTGGAGATATCTCCAAAAACACAATTCATTGCCCCACTAAATCCGGTAAAGTGGTAAACTGGTTTTCGGAAGGGGTTTTATGTTTTTGACATGTTTTAAGAATACGCTCACTATGTATCTAAAATTCTGTTGCATTATTAAAATAATTCTTCACTTTAATACGGTAAACATATGTTTTTACTTCTAATTGTGTCCGACAATGTTGACAAAACCAAGTAGTTGTCTATTCTATGAAAAAAGTAGAATATGGGGAGCTTAACCAATAGGCTACATTGCTGCACAGTTACATATTTATGTAAAAACATTTCCACAGTTGTAACAAATGTGTATTTCAGGACATATTCAGGAAATATTAATTGCAACCATTATTGTTTTCTTCACATTCACATCTATATTCATTTGTTTTAATTTATGTTAGATACGAGTGACTCCACTCAACTTTTCAATATTCTAATTGGCAGTTCAGGCCAAACATATTGTGGCCAATTGAAGTTAAATATATTATTTTAATAAATGTCATACATTCTTAATATACCTCATTTAGGTGGTGCTCAGAAGATCCAGTCTATTGGAATCCAAAAGACAGAGGCAGCAGGATGGACAGAAAGAATGGATAGTCAAAAGATGAACCAATTTCAGTGCACTCATTGTGAGAAAGACTTTACTTCCATGGCACATCTCAACAGACACCAGTCGATCCATTCATGGGAAAGGCCATATCAGTGCTCAGATTGTGGAAAGAGTTTCAGTCAAAAGGGCAATCTCAAAACCCATCAAAGGGTCCATTCAGGGGGAAAGTCTTTTCAGTGTTCTGAATGTGGACAGAGTCTTAGTAATAGCGGCAGTCTGAAGAGGCATCAGATGATCCACTCTGGTCTAAAGCCTTACCTGTGTTCTGACTGTGGTAAGAGTTTTACTACCATGGCGAGTCTTAAGCAACACCAGCTGATCCATTCAGGGGAAAAGCAATTTCAGTGTTTTGTTTGTGGAAAGAGTTTCACTACAATGGGGAATCTTAAGCAACACCACCTAATCCATTCAGGGGAAAAGCAATTTCGATGTTTGGTTTGTGGAAAGAGTTTCATTCAAATGAGTCATCTTAATAGGCACCAGATGATCCACTCAGGTGTAAAACCATTCCAGTGTTCTGATTGTGGAACTAGTTTCTCTGAATCGAGCAAACTTAAGAGGCACCAAATGACCACTCAGGTGTGAAGCCATTTCAGTGTTCTGACTGTGGTAAGAGTTTTAGTGAAAACGGAAATCTTAAGCAACACCAGCGGATCCATTCAAGGAAAAAAACATTTCAGTGATCTGACTTTGGTAAGAGTTTTGGTGAAATGGTAGCCTAGTAAAACAGCGCCACCCGCTGGACGCCAAAAAATGTGGCTGGCGAGTGGGTCTGGCCTCGGATCGAAAACATTTTGAACACTGTGCCCTGAATCTGGTGAACCAATCACAACGCAGATATTTGTTTTGAATTTGTTTTGAATCAAAGCGGGCGAGGTTTTGAGTGACAACGAAGCTCACAACGTTGGGAAAGCACATTCAACGAGAAAGATTGCTGATTGGTCAGAGCACCGGCCTATTAGGCACAGGCAAGGTTTGAAAAACATCAGGTTGTTCTCTCCACAATCTTCGGATGTATAGTTCATCTGGGCCAGACTAAATTACATATCCAGTCTCACATTTAGGCTGGTTTATCAGGCTAGTGAAATGGGCAATCTTAGCAAACACAGGGAGATCCATTCAGGATGACGGTAATTTGAATGGTGTTAATGATTTTCTCCAAGAAGATGAGAAAGAAAGATTCAAAGTTACAAACCATCCTTAAGTAGTTAGTACAAATTAAAATTAATCACAGGTTATCTAAAATAACTTTTGCAACTCAGGATATGGCATGTCAGTGTCTTAATGTATGAAATATGAGAGCCCAGGTAGCATGCGCCAATATGTACCTCGAAATGTACATATCAGTCAGGCACGTGCACAGCATAGTTGCCCACGGTGCCCGAGCAACGGCCCTTTTGCCCACATTGGCTGATATTGCCCTTCCAAGGGAGGGAAAAATAATATGGCAATTATAATTTCATATTTCAATATCATTTGATTTCTTTATAATTCATAATTTTGATTGAAGTTTTGTACAATAAAGACTTAAGTCAGTCATACAAATTCATCAGACCCGTCGAGAATGGGCACGAGCGATGTGAGGTAGGTAGGCTACGCAACAACTCCGGTGGGGAGGGAGAAGGCACGCGACAGGCGCTTGAGCGCCTATAAGACACACGAAAGATTTTGAAGATGCCTGGGTGTCGGCTAGAGCCCTACACACAGTCTACATATTAGGGTACAAAATATGCTCACAATCAACCTCTCTAATACAATGTTGAGTTTAGAACTTTTAGTTAGGCTATCATAGCCTACATCTGACAGCCAGCCAGCGCCACGTTTAGGTAGCAAAAAAACCCGACAGCCAGCTGTAGATATGCCTCGGAAAAATAGGCTAAGATTTCATGTTTCAACTGATTTGCTTTGCAATTCGTATTTTTGATTGAAGCTTCCTAAATTAAGTTTTCAAATTCAGATTCACCTGCACCTCGAGAGATAGGCAAAGGGAGGGGCAGCATGTGCGTTGCGGGGGGCACGCGCAGCGACATGGGAGGTAGGGGGGAACAAGCATGCATGCGACCAGGGCAGAGACGCAAAATATGTCGAAGATGTCGTGGGAGTAGAGCGACTGCCCTGACGGCCTGAGGTGAGCTGGAAACACAGCAGACTACACAGTATTAAACTACATGATCACAATTAATGTCTCTTAAAGCCGATCTCGAGTTTAGGACGTTTAGTGATCCTAAATAATCTGACAGCCGGGATGTGCCACGTTCAGATATTGGGGAAAAACGACAGCCAGCTAGCAACGTTTTACATGGCTCAGGTTGTTTTGTGGAAGGCTAACCCAACTAAGAAACATGCAGATGACATGTCGTTTTTTCAAGCAAGAGAGAACTTAAGGGGGTAGGCTAGCTAAAGGAAGCACATCTCTGCAGAGTTGGCTGCGAAAAAAATGAACAGGTGCAGGTGAGGCAGATAATCTTTTCAGGATTGTAGAGGTTTGATCTTGGTGAGACCACTAGGAAAGTGCTTTTTCTTACGCTGATATATTCTCCGACCCAAAGATACTGTTTCCACTGTCAATGCCCATGTAATTGAAATAAATCCACTCCACGTGATAACTGACGTTTACTGTTCTTCTCAAGACATAGGCCTACAAAATGTGCATGAACTAACTAAAATATCTGTAATGAAAATAAAAGGTTATAAAGTCTGCGAGAAGCTCGGAGCTTCAGAGCAACATATAAGAACTGGTGCTCCCACGCCACGGTTCTTTGCGATCTGAAATGAAAGCCGGCTCGTCCATTCTTAAAGCGACAGTACACATTTTTAATATAGGCTACAAAAGACCCAACAAATGACCTAAACCTGTGAATTCTTATTGTTTTAGCTTTCCTATATAATATTCATCATTTTAATCATGGAATATGCCTATTAATGAAATTTCAAATTCAAATTAAATGATCTTTTGGTAACACTTTATTTTAGGGATACATCTATTAGCACTAATACATACAATGTCCCTTTATAAGTAACTTGTAAGGCAAGTACAAAGCAAAATCAAACATTTGCTAGGCATGTATTCGCAAATGTCTTGTTCATGCACAATAAGGGATTTATTACCAATTTAACCTTAGTAAGGACCTAGTAGGCCTTAGCGTATGCTTAGTACATGCCTTACAAGTTACTTAAGCAGGCATTAACATTGTATGTATTAGTGCTAATAGATGTATCCCTAAAATAAAGTGTTACCGATCTTTTTAACCATTTTTAAACTATTTCTATTTATTATAACTTAAAGTCTACTTTGGATGCTACAAGGATTATAAAGATGACAGTGGGTTAATTGATTAAGCATCCTCATATTTAGCCTATTAATTTACTCATCATTTCATTTCATTTAAGATGAGGATGACTCGGAGCCACAGACCTCTGCACATAGGGCAGGTAGGCATACGACTGATCATCTCTGTGACTGATACAGGTTTAAAAACTATCAAGGCTTTTTCTCATAATTTCATTTAATTTAGGGGCAGCCACATACCACACATGAGGAAATGTGGATCAGGAGACATTTAGGGCAGGTGGGCATAAGGCTGATCATCTCTGATATGATTAATAGGTAGGCCTACATGTTTAAAAACTAGCATGTTATATCATATGGTACGCATATTCAGGATACTATTCAATAAAATAATATTAATAATTATGACAATAATATACTACTTCTACTACTACTACTAAAAATAATAATACCCATGGTGCAGTTTCCTAAAAATTCTGAAGGCCGCTCATTGTTGATGTTTTTTTTTTTTTTTGTGGGGGGGGGGTGCCCTTTCTTCAGGTTAGAGCAACTGCCCTTTGAGATTCCTGTGCACGTCCCTGATATCAGTGCTTTGTAGGTGCAGCTCTCAATAAAACGGAGCAGGGTTGTTTCATTTTTGTATCCATACATTTCAGAAATTGGGTAGCATTTCCCAGGGGTCATTATGTGATTCTTATCATATGTGTGTACTATATTTGACAATATTACACACATGCCACTATAATATACAGTATGTCATAAAAGTAACTTACTATGCTGAATATGAACATTGCTCTCGGTCTTGTACTGGGGGTTTCATTGCAAAACGGTGTATATCCGTTTTTATTGGGCATTAACTATCATGTTCATTCACAATATTTTTCCATCAGAGTATTTCTTGAGCTAATTGAAGGGCAATGGCATAAAATTTGAAAATATTATTATCAGTGTTGAGTCATAGAAGTTCTTTAAAATTAGTGGATGAACATTGGTAAAGTGGGACAACTGGTAAAAAGTTAACATTTGCCATCAATATCTTCATGTTCATTTACCAATTAAATATTTTGGATACATTTCCTCTAGCATGTAATGTTTTGAATTTAATATTAAGTGTCGTTGTGATGTCTTCCTGGGGGGTGTGATAACATGTCATTCAAAGGCTGAACCAATAAAACCAATGATGTTCCAAATGACATAAGGATCTGGGGTCAATAATGTTAAGGCCCTAGCGCTTTAAATATTGATATTAGGCCTCAACAACTGTTTTCATAT
>NW_026945671.1:0-39998 GCF_034702125.1 Engraulis encrasicolus
TCTTTGTAAAAAAGGCTATGCCTCCATCATTAACAAATAAGTGAATGGCATACACTTTGACAATTTTAATCACATCCACAGAACATTCTATCATGTCATAGCTGACATCACAGAGGGTGTCATGGATCATATCGCAGCTTCTATAAGCTAGTTTCACGCTTCCGGGATTAGTGGGCGGGACTTAGCGTTATTGTGCATTCCAACTTCTGGCAGCTGATCTACAATAACAATGGCGCAAACAAAGGCAAATGTCACTGCTCGGTTGCCCTAGTATTAAACAATGGAATTCTATTTGTATTGGCTCATGGGGTGGGCCTGCACCAAAGATTCTCTAGGTTCTGTAATAGTATGATTAGTATGGAATAGCGGACGACGAGGTGTCCCGATATCAAGGGAAATAATGGACGAGGCGGAGCGTTCTAAACAGCCCGACGGCGCAGCCGAAGGGCTGTTCGCTTCGCCAAGTCCATTTTCCCTTGATATCGGGACACCTCGAAGGCCGCTATTCCGCTTATCACCCGGTTACCAGCATTTAAGTATTAATGTATTAATTTATTAATAAGTTGATCTAAGGCTTTGTGAGAAAGTAGATTCACCACTGCGCTTTGTACGTTGCTATGGGCACCACTTCCTAATCTAGTGAGACGCGCCTCCATCGGTGGCATAGTCTAAGGACGCGCACAGAATGTTGGGGTTACTTGACAACCAAATGCGATAGAATTGACGACTGGATTTTTGACTTGACAACGAGATGCAATAGAATTAGTAACGGGGTCTTGACTAGACAACCAGATGCGATAGAACTAACGACGCGGTCTTGACTAGACAACCAGATGCGATAGAACTAGCAACGGCACTTCGCCAGAAAGTTAGAAAAGAAGCAACTTGGACGCCCGCACGCCCGCATGACATCATAGGTGTCCTGCTACCGGGGAATAAAGGACACCTGCTCAGCCAATCAGAAGACGTTCCGTTTGCTCACTGGGTGATAAATAATAATAATGTACTGGCCTCACTAAACGTTTGCATGTTCAGCTATCCAGTGCGTATAAACAGCCAGGAAAGGAAAACAATAAAGAAACATCCCACCGATCATCTGTATTTTCTCCTCTCCTTTATTACTCGTGTCACCGGGTAATATTTATGCTGTAAAACTAAACAGAAAAGGAACACCTATTAGCAAAATAGTCTTTCTAAATATGTTATAGATAAACATCTATACACACACATCAATCTCTGTATTAAACTCATTAATCACATATAATTTTCTATTGAAAATAATGAACGTTGCCGTCACGGGAAGCTAACCAATCCTCTGTACAGGCTAGCAGCAGTATCGCTCCTCTTGTTTGAACACATCTCTAATAATCTTCCGGAAAAACATTGACCATAAAACACATACGTTTGTAAGACTAAATTTAACTTACCGGCATTGCCCCCGTGTGGGAATCATAACTGAAGAGTTTATATTTAGCATTAAAGTTATTCAATTCACTGAGCAAGGAACAGCTTGCCGTTTCAACTGAAGTTTTGTTTACTAACCGAAATCTCGTTCCAGACGAGAAGTGGGCGAGCACTGACACGAGAGATGAGAAGTTTCATTAAACCTGTTGTATACAAACTGGCCAGTAGATGGCGTTAACATACTATGAATGAGACACTGTTAAATTACTCAAGAAAAAACGTACAAATTACAGTTTTTCTCGATTGGTTTGGCTAATTTCTCGAAACTGAGATGACATTCTCAAAACAACACGGAAAAATCCCCAAACCAACTTGCAATTTCCCAAAACAGAATGGCATTTTTCATTGCTTTCATCAGATATCAAATGCTTTGTACATGTCTCAAATGTTTAGTACATCTCTGCAGATGGATAATAATAATAATTGTAAGGTAGAGTACTCTGCATAAGTTAAATAGCAATTTACCGAGCACCCTTAGTCAAAGATTCTTTTCAAGGAGTTAGGATAATACAACTATCACCATTAAAGTGTATATCTCAGGTTAATTTTTATTCAAAATAATGGACTTCCTTTGATAGTTCTACCACTTCAACAATTATCCATCATTTTTTTCATGCAACAGGGCATCAGAAAAAGAAATATAATGAGAAAAAGTGTGTATTTTCAGTAACATGTTCAAAGAATTCTAATCTATTGTGTGACGTCAGGCGAGGCCATTCAGTAGCCCGCAGTAGCGGTAGCCCTGTATTCTGTACGGTGTGTGATTGAATTATGCCGTACGGGTATGAAATAAATATCATTGCCAATATTATATCATGACCGCTACAGGGTGCCATGTGACCGTGAGGCAGTAAAATAGCCTACCAGTGTTCGAACTATACAAAAAAAAAAAAAAAATGGGGGGGGGGGGGGTGGGGGGGTGCGTTGAGTGGTTACGATTGCGCTTGCCTCAAAGTGCGAGTCTCGAAGGGCTAGGCGGCCTACCATGTGATTTCAAATTTCAAGTAGGCCTACACTACAAATTACCAGACATTGTTAGTATCAACCTTTAGTAGGTCTACCATGCCATTTCAGCATCATGTCCAAGTGGGAAAGAATGTAAACAGCGACAAATGATAAATAAATAAAACCGTTTGGGTGAATCATTCGCTCCAAGCTTTTTAACGGCAAGGTGCAAAACAGTCGGCTGCATTGTAAGAGTGCCAGAGATTACCAAATTCAAACGACTGCAAAGCAATCTGTCTGGGCACAGCGGAAAGCACCTGTGCGGTCCACACGGCCGTCAGCAGAAAACGAATGAACCTCCCTTGCAATACGTCCGAGAACATCAGTACACCGTATGTCAAATGGCGCATTTGTCTACTTGTTTCGAGCACCACGTTTCATTGTCATTGCCGCGAGTTTCTGACAAACCACATAGTTGAGCTGCACAACGTGACACTATCATACACAACATGATGAAGCGCCCCCCTCACGTTTGACATCCTTGGGCCGAAGTGTCATAAGGGGGTAAAGACCGTGAACATAGTGACACACACTTCACAGTGGTGTTGGTGAAAACGAAACGAAGTTGCCTCCCACGGCCCAAACGCAAAATAATGCCGAAAATTGAATGCCCCCCCTGGCGCGTTATCACTGCTTCTTATTCAATGTACCAGCACTTGCATTGTACTCGCGCTGCACTTGTCTCACAGTGCAATCAGCTGCGTGCTCTGGGCGAAGTAGTCAACTCTCCCACCTTGTGGACACAGAAGGGAACAATTTGAAGAACGCGTTTCAGACGGACGGACAGACATAGCCTACCCTCTTATAGAGATGCTGGGACGCATCTAAAAACGTATTTATGTTTATAGGCCTAGGCTATTTGATCTGGCGATTGTTGTTTTACTGTCTTGCTTGAGCCGCTCTGTTTGGATTACTTGAAGACTTTCCATGGAGTAGCCTAGCCTATCCTGCATCGTCTCAGTGCCGTGAGTAACCTAACATAAGGCTATATCATCAGAGGTGAGCTTAGTCACTTTTGGCCGCGAGAGACTTGGAAGGCTTGGATTTGCGCCACACAACGTGGATTATTGAAACTGAAGACTTGATTTCTTCTATATGGATACTTTCGTTTGGTAGGCCTATAATAACGGACAGTGCAGTTTTTTTTTGTGACACACGGACTTTTTTTTTCAAGGAATATAGGTTAAAGACGTAGGGAAACGACCGTTCCAACTGTTGTCGTTCAGATTTTTCCCGAGTGGAGCACGACTTTACACGAGTTTACACGAGTGAATAAAGTGAATCTGATTGGTCGTTTATCAAGAGGGCGGGATTGTTGAGGCGGAGAAGGTGTGCAAGCATGTTTGACTGTGGCCGGTTTCTCTTAGCAACGGGCCAACGCCAACGACGCTATCAAGAAGGAACGCGACATGGAAGAGGCCGCCAGGGTGGAAGAAACTTTCTCTGAAGAAGGCATACGGACATAATGTTTGAGCCCTTGCCTCGTCGCAACGCTAGTACGCCAGCCGAAGACACAGACGTCCAACCCCGTGAACACTGGAACGTAACTCAATGGTAAAGTAATAAAGAATGAGATTTCTATTAGACTTTAGCCATGTTAGCTACACTGCTCAGTTCGTGCTGCAGTCAACTGCTTTCTACATGTTTCGATCTGATAACCTACACTTCCCCTGTCTAAAATGTCAGCACCAAGCGTTTAACATGCCGTTGTGGTGAAGCATGTTGCATGTCAAATAGTATAACCAGACAGGGCAAAGTGTTGATGGTCCTATCCCAGATACTCAGATCAAAGAGCATCGACAGAGGTTGTCGATGAAAACCTACACGCATAACATGGGCTACATACGGTAAACCTCGAGGGGAGGGGGGATCATACATGGCCATACATGGTGAGGTGATAAGAAAGTAAGCATAGCAGACAAACAAAGGCTTCCAAAATGACAAAATACACTATTGTTTGGTAAGTTACTTTGTGACATGTTGCTGCATTGGAAACAGTTTTTCAAGCGATATTACCAAGTGTTCCTCTGCCCTCTGTCAGTTTCGGTAGGCCTACACTGATAGTCCATGATTACTGTACTGGTGCCATGGTGCCTTTGGTGTTAGTTACTCAAAGACTTATTACACACTGTTGCAAATTGGTCATTGATGTTTTTAGTGGCAAACATATCAGGGTGGTGTACGTTAATGTCACAACATGATTCAATCATCTACTGGATTGTTTAAAATATTATTTTGTACATCTCAAAGTAAGTAATTTACATAATTAATATAATATGGTACAAGCTGTGATTACATCACCTGACCTCTGCCACAAAAAATGTCATTGACCCATATGCTGTAAACAACATTTTTCTAATGTTTTGTTTTCTGATCTATTACAGGTGGAGCTTTCCCATGACCAAGAGATGAACGCTAAACTTGATAGTTTTTTTCCTCCTCCTTCCTGCCTGCACTGTGCTAAGAAAGTCAGTATACAACAAAACAAAGGATTGCATTTCACAGATTTCTTTATTACAATTACTGGGAGAAATGATGTATGAATTGTACAATACAATATATAATAAATAATATCATTTAGTACAATAAGATGATATCATGAATATGATGTACATTTCAAACATGACAGATTTGTACAAATAAACATCAATTCAATCTATGTTTCCTATTTCACTTGTGACTGATAATTTTTCAGAAAATCAGAATAATGGGCCTTGGAAGTTTGTTAACATTGCACTCACAGCCCACATCTGGTTAACAGAGCCTACTAGTGTCATGGGTATGACGCCATCAAATATGTGTAACTCTTTTATTCTCCTTATCTTGCGATTGCGATTGAGTCTTGCGATTGTTTGTGTTTCTGTGACTTCATCTGCACTGAAAGTGCCACTTGGGCCTAAAAAGGGTGGAGTCACAAGGGAGACATTTAATTTTGATAGCATTTCCTTAATTAGAAACCCTTTGTCTGCCATGACTTAAATCGCCTTCTTCAAGCATTGCTAGGATGCCGGACAATTCTGTAATCTCCTTCTCGGATATGGAGCCTGTGTACAGGTCACTAACGAATGACACCTCACCAGACGGGGCAATTCCAATCAGGCCTTTGAAAGTTGGGTTGTCCTTGTAATGGGAATAGATTTCGGAGTCAAGTACCTACAAACTAGGCGTTTGCACATATATTTCTGTACAGTCTAGAATGACTCTGGTGTCTGGGTAAGTGTTTTGAAAACAAGTAGGCATACATTAATCTACTCCTAACATGAAGTATAGATAGTTAGCCCAGGTGACACAGATTCTGCTCACAGTTGACTGTGACACACCAAAGTGCACTGCTCAGCAAAACCTTGTCTGAGACGACAGAGGAAGAGAAAGAACTGGTCCATAATTGCTAGTTTAGGGATATTAAATGCCTTTCTGATGACCTGTACCTCTGTTTGTGTAAGCCTTTGAGCCTGACTCCATCCAACCATGCCTGTGGCTGTGGGCTGTAGAGCCATATATACAGCTTTAAAGGTGGCATAGTCTGGGAATCCTGTGTAAAATGACATCTGACCATCATCACACTGGAATCCCGACACACTGAACACTTTTATCTTTAAGTTGTGCTATTAACTTGTCTTGCTCAATGATGTGCTTGCGAGCCGCCTCAAGTTGTTCCTCTGGTGTCTCTGGCCTCTGGTGGTGGAACAGCATAATCATGGTACGGGTGTAGAGGAGGTACCTCTGCTGGAAGGGCAAAAAGACAACACCACTAGTTGTGACCAAACTGCCAATTCCTAACTGATATAAAATGGGATGCAGTAATGAATTACAAACTATGGTGCAATTCATTAACATACCTCAAGGCATCCCTTCTCTCATCAGGCTGGTTTTCATCCACCTCCATGGAATCCATACTGAAAAAGAAACAGGAGAGGAGGACAGGAGAGTCATAATATATACAGGGCAGCCGTGGCCTAGTGGTGGGGTAGCCGTGGCCTAGAGAGTTGGTCTTTCAATCTGGGGGTTGCAGGTTTGAATCCCCCTGTCCTCTCCCTACATCTCCATGGCTGAAGTACCCTTGAGAAAGGCACCTGACCCCACATTGCTCCAGGGACTGTAACCAATACCCTGACAAATAACAACTGTAAGTCTCTTGGAATAAAATGAAAGTGTCAGCTAAGTTACATGTAATGCAATGTAATAGCATCACAGTTTGAAATCTTTGGCTCATGACTCAGGAGGACATGATCAATGCAAACAAATATATATCCAGCATATGCATTAATTCTCTAAGTCTTTTGTCTAAAATGTATTCCTATGGCAAACTATTCTCTTTTTTAAGACATGTACATTTTGAATATTGACTGAACAAACTAACCTCGGTCTACGAATGATGATTCTCATCTTTGGCCTCTCTGAAGTCCAGACGAACAAGGTTGGCACAGCATGCTTTATAAGCTTTGTGATTCCACAGGCGGTCTTCACAAAGCACTGCTTCTCAAAGTGTTCAGAGCAAACCTTGGTCTCAGCGTTGATCTGTAACCATAAATACCAGGATGTACGTATTTTAGTTTGTTAGCAAAACAACTTGATTTAGGCATTAGTATGCTATAAATACTGGTTCTGGTAGCACACCATTAGTGGCCATCGGATCGCTTACCACAACAATTGAAAGCATAATCTTGAAATAGTGATCTGGAAATATCATATAAATGTAGCGTTGTGTAATTACGCATTCATATTTTCATTTATTTCATCGAGGCATTCGCTTCATTAGGCGAGTCATGACAAGTTTGGCGAGCTAGCTTATTTGTGCTAGCTAATGCGTGACAGTCAATGGTGTGACTGGACATAATTACGCATCTTACCTTGAAATATGGACCAGATTCCCTCTGGATGATTTATCCATTCACGCCGAAGTGCCTGCCCTTTGAGGAAACGGTGGAAAGTCTGTCCAGTGTCCACAGTAGGATTTTTTTTCTCTTTGAGATTTGGGCACACAACAGAGAGGCTCCATTACAGCTGGGTGTGTAGCCGAGTGTACGGCTGGTCCTGAAGTGTACCCCTCGACGTCTTTAGAAGGTTCCGGGTGAATTATTAACCGTTGCGTATATAAGCTGCGACATATGAATCAAGATGCTATGACCCAAAAAAAATGATTGACGTGATATGATTGGCCGAATTTAGGTGTACAAGCTGACGTATAATTAACTGGCCGGCATTAGATAACGAAAATAGAAACACAGATTTGAACACTGGATTTAGTTTAAAAAATAAAAAAATAGAAATTTTGGACAATATCGTCTGATAAAGAGTACTTTTATGTACATATTTAAGCTGGAATGATTTGACATTTAAATTTGATTTCCCTACGTCTTTAACCGAAATAGTCCCACCGCCGCGTGGGTTACCTGCTATTGATTTGTGACACGCATGTGGGTGACCTTTATTGAAGTTGCATGTAATTCTGTTGAATTGAAAATAGACCATGTGATTTTTACAACAGCGACATGACTTACTTTAGCCTACTGTTTTGCACCTAGGAAAAGTTTGACGCGATTTCAGCACCATGGACAGTAATTTGGACTGTAATTTAGGCAGCCTATTGCATTTAACTGACACGATATCGGCAGTTAATTAAACATGATTAAAAGCAAGCCCAAAAATATGAAGGGATTAGTAAAAAAAAAAGAAGCCCATGTCGCATAGCCTAGTCTAGCCTATAGGTCCAAGCAGAATTTGCAACCCTGCATGAATAGCATTTCTACTAAAACTAGTTGGCCAAAAGTTACTAAATCATTTAGAAGTTGTTACAGTGCCCTGCATGAGAAAAGCCGCACGATTACCGGTAGTTGCGATTTCTATTATAGGCCTGCAGGCCACGGCCGTTATATCATTAGTGATAGTCACCTCACCTATGTAAAATTCCAGGCAAATACAATTAGAACGTTCACCCATGGCCTCGCCTGACGTAGTCGCCAGGTTACGGTTAAACCCACATTTGCCACAACAAACAACAAAAATCGTTGTTTAACATCGTTTTTGGAGGGACTTATATATGTGGATCATTTATTGAATACAGTGTGTACACATTGATCCAAAGTAGTGGTTAACCTGCGATATGCACTTTAAGTAAAGTTTCAAAGCATTGCCGGCATTTATTCATGTAAAAACAACACTCAAGTGAGAACTCTTTTCTCTGTATAGACTCCTTAGATTGTCCTTGGTATTGTCCTTTTCATCAAGGAGGAAGAATAAATAGAAAAAAATAGAAGAAATAAGAAAGTAGAAAAGAAAACCTCAGAGCTCTGGCTTAAAGAAATAAAATAAAATAATTAAATAAATAAATAAATAATATCAAAGTCCAAAAGTGTCCATCTACCCGGGTAGTATGTATTTATGTATCCCACGTGCGGGTGTGTGCAATGGATCTCCTTATCTCTGGGGCCTGGATGGAGAACGAGACGCGGCAGTAGGAGACAAGTGGCCAGACCAGACGTTCTTCTTCAGTCACTACTGGCCGCGCGTGTACCCAGGGCCAGGGAAGTTCGATGAAAGTCCGTTGAATCAACCTCTAAAAAAACCAACCTGCATAGCAGGGTAACAATACTGTCAATACTCTTCTTATTCACTCTTGTCCTTTCTGAAACGTATTCTTCAATTAACCTCAAAGTGCAGTAGTTGAAACGTAATAGTCCTTTCAGTCCATAAACTGCACAAAATGAAACCCAGTCGCTAGCTTAGTAGCTCAACATTCTAAACAGTATTCACGAGCATAGGCAGTTGGTTCATCAGTTCAGTTCAACTCCAGTTGGTTTTTTAGCTTACAATTAAAATACATCACAGTTACTCAAAATAAGCGTACACAACGAAATAATACAACAATATGAATGTAACACATCTTCACAAGATGTGTCTTATGCTCAGATCATATTTCTTAACCAAATACCATGAATCAAAACAAAGACAGCTGATATCGCGACTAGCGCTGGAAGACATGAAAATAAAACTCACCGGAGCAAAGGAAATAAATTAAACATAACCAGAGCAGTCCGGATCTTCTCCCATACGATTCTTGCTTCTCAAAGGTATCACAACTTAAACAAAAGACGTTTCTTCAACTGTATTATGAAAGTAAAGTAAATAATTTAACTTCTAATCTTCTTTCTCTCTCTACTGTTCTTCAATGCGATCTTTTCCTTTCATTGGTATCTCGCTCTGTATCCATAGCAACCAGTGCTCTTACTCTACGTATCTCCCTTCCTAACAGTGTCTCTACTGCCACCTAGTGGACGGGAAATGAAATTGCAACTACATAGACAAACACAAAGGAAATAGGGTAATAAATGTAACCGTAATATTTCAGTGGGTTACATCATAATAATAATAATAATAATAATAATAATAATAATAATAATAATAATAATAATAATAATAATAATAATAATAATTGTATTTGTATAGCACTGTGTCATACAAGGCATGTAACTCAAAGTGCTTAACAAATGGTAAAAAACATTGTTAGAGATAGATTTAAAAGGAGAGGTATAGAGGAGAGGCAGAAAAAGCAGGAAGGCAGAGGAAGAAGAGATAGACAGAGAATGTAGAGTCATAAGGTCAACGTAGGTTAGGACCAGGATTCTTAGATGCGTAAGGTCCTTAGTGGCTGGGCCTATCACAAGTCATAGATAGTCACACAGAGATTGGGCGCTCAGGTGCGGCCCCTGGTGGCATCAGGGGTGAGGAAAAACTCCCTTTCGCTTGATTCATAGTTTGTGAGGGGGAAAAAAAAGCTCAGTGAGGTCTGAGAAAAAAGACCCCCTGTAGTCAGGAAGAAACCTCAAGCAGAGACCAGCGGCCACCTAGGGGAGCCCCCTGCCAGGGCTGGATTGCGAGTAGTAAGGGCGCTGCGGTAGCTGGGACACTATCACGCCTTGGCAGCTAGGAGTTGGCAAGGATGAAGAGGTGGGTCTTCAGCTGCTTCTTAAAGGAGTCGACGGAGGTGGCTGATCGGATCTCGATGGGGAGGGCGTTCCATCTCTTGGGCGCATAGCAGGCAAACGCGGCGTCGCCGATCTTCTTCTGCGGGGGGGTGGGGGTCCTTAGCAGCTTGGCATCAGTGGACCTGAGAGCTCGAGCAGGGGCATAAAAAGAGAGCATGTCTGAGATATAGCTAGGGGCAAGTCCATTTAATGCTTTAAATACTGTGAGCAGAATCTTAAAGTCGATTCTGTATGAGACAGGTAACCAGTGCAGGTCTGCCAAGACAGGAGAGATGTGCTCTCTCATTCTGGTTCTTGTTAGGATTCTTGCCGCAGAATTTTGAATGAGTTGCAATTTGTCAATTAATTTTTTTGGGAGACCAGAGAAGAGAGCATTGCAGTAGTCTATCCTACTGGTGACAAAGGCATGAATAAGTTTCTCAGCGTCTTGTCGGGGGGCCAAGCCGCGCACTTTGTTGACATTTCTAAGATGGAAAAAAGCAGATTTTGTTATCTTGTTGATGTGAGGCTCAAAGCTCAAATCCGAGTCTATGACCACACCTAGGCTAGTAACCTTATCTTTAATGTGTATGCTTAGGTCACCTAGGCTTGAGTGGAGTTTTGTACGTTTTTTCTTAGGCCCAATGAGCAACACTTCAGTTTTATCTTCATTTAATTTTAGGAAGTTACTGTTCATCCAATCTGTAATGGCAGACATGCATTTAGTCAAGGCATGAATGGCAGTGGTTTGGCTAGGCTCGACAGAGATATATAGTTGAGTGTCATCGGCATAGCTATGAAAATCAACATTGTGCTCTCTGATGATGGAGCCCAGGGGCAACATATATAGAGAGAAGAGGAGACACATTCAGCATAGATTTAGCACATTTTTCAAAAAAATTGACCTTGCTTATCTAAACGAATTAGACAATTTTGAGAGAAGGACTAAATGAATGCAAATGAGCCAAAGCAATTGAGAAGGATCTATGCCATGGATATGTACAAATACCCATCAGTTGACACATTCAGCATAGATTTAGCACATTTTTCAAAAAAATTGACCTTGCTTATCTAAACGAATTAGACAATTCTCAGTCTAATGGTTGCCCTCTCCAAAACACGTCAGCATTATTTCATTGTGTAAGTCATCATATGCAAAGTGGTCTACGCAATTCCCAAAACAGTCAAGGACATCATATTTTAAGAATTTCATTACATAGTAAATGTTCAACAGGTCAGATGGTATTGTAACTTTACTAGTCAGTAGAAAATAATTTTACAACCGTGTATACTACAGTTTCCTCTGTTATTTGGCTAATTTCATGACATTTTTTTCAAACGACATTCTGTTTTGAACAATTGCTAGTTGCTTTGGCATTTGTCCATGTTATTTTGTGAATGCTATCTCTGTTTTGAGAAATGAGCCAAACCCATGAGAAACCTGTGATATATGGGCATTACTTTCTGTATATGAATTTACAGTAAAGAAAGTTACTGATAAATGTCCTTGGTAAATTATCTGTGTTGTCAAACTTCAATGGTTTCACTCACTTTTTCATTTTTATACATAGTCGAAATCTGTTAGCTGAACGTAGATAAAACACCTAACCATTTTGACTGGCAGTGCTTACACAATGGCAAAGGGACAATTTATTTTGGGGTTACTGATGATATATGTGGGGAAGAAATTTAGTTTTGACACATGGGTAAACTGTTTTTGGGGTGATATGAGCGAGTGATGAGGATCCATGTAGTTATGCTGAACCATCCAGTTTATTTTGAGAGAAGGACTAAATGAATGCAAATGAGCCAAAGCAATTGAGAAGGATCTATGCCATTTTGATGGTACTGACTATTTATATGTGAGACGGTTTAGTGCTGATGCAAGAATGAGGTGTTTTGGGAGGTATATGACATTTTGCTAGTTATCTGAACTGTTGTGCAGAAGTGTAAGAATGTTTGGCCAAATGACCCAATGGTTATAAGAATGTCATCTCAGTTTCAAGAAATGAGCCAAACCAATCGAGAAAAACTGTAAGAGATGAATTACTGAATGGTCCTTATCTTACGGATACAACATCTCCTACTTCTTAAATGCAAACACTTAGATTCAAACATACAGCTCCAGGCCTTTTTTATAAGAATCGCATGAAAAAGTTGCTTTATTTCCATAATTCCATCAATAATGTTAAACTGTCATGGATTGTAGATTCATGGCCCAGTTTTGTAACTATTCCAGTCATTACTTTTTTCTTTTTATATACGTTGGCCTTCCAGCTAAAAAAAAACATGAATTAGGGAATTCGCATCATTAGAATATTGTAATACACACATAGGCCTACAAACACACACACACACACACACACACACACACACACACACACACACACACACACGAGCACACCTCATTCACCCTGAAGAAGGCTTGCGCCGAAACGCGTGGGTCTCTGTTCCCATGTTTTTAAACTTATTAGCCATGTTTCAATAAAGGCTTTTTAATATTTTCCCACAAGAAGAGTGCCTTGCACTCCCTTTTTTGACAAGATATTGTTTTTTCCCCAACACCAAAGAGCACCTTCAAGATTTTTATGAACAATTCCCTGAGCACTTCGGATTTTCTCTTCACTTGATGACACCTCATTCAGTTTCAATTATTTTATTTACATTGCTATTCAGTTTCCATATTTCTGGTATGGTAGAGTTCACGTCTTTGAAGTTTCTGTAGAGGGGTGGAGGAAACAGCTGCACTGTGTATCACTGGCAGCGCAGAGGTACACAGCCGACTGCGCCTGAGTGAGCCTGGCTAGACGCAACACAGACTCCTTCTCCCCGTCACCACTTATATTAAAGTTCTCTCCGGCCATTTCCATCGTTGACAATTTAAAACGTACAAATCCGACCAGATTGAGAGCTGTGTCTGAAGGCAGCTGCTGATACCACAGTAATATTTCGTAATTGGGATTTTTATGACTGCAGGTGAGGTGAATGCTCTCGCCGGCTTTCTTGAAAGCATGGCGGGGTTCCTGATAAACCTGGAGGTTGTTGGCAAATGCTGTAGAGACCCCCCCTGAAATTGTATGTTTAAAAAGAAAAAAATATCTGTAAATAAGGGCCTACTCAGTAATTACTGTATATTATGATATTATTTTATATATTATATTATATTATATTATATTATATTATATTATATTATATTATATTATATTATATTATAAATAAGATATATGAAATAAAAACCTGTCTCCCAAAGGGTTATCACAGCCAGCAGGATAAAGAGGGCATTAGCCATGTTGTTAGGCCACAGCATGACAGTAGAGTGCCTGCTAATCACGGGAGGGGAAGAGATCTGTCAGAAAGAGGAGGAAACATTACGTATACTACAGGCTCAGAGGAGCATTTCCCAGCTTGAAATCATTTGAATCGATTTGAAAGTAGGCCTACATTGAAATAGATTATGCAAACAGTTGTTCATGTGTCTTAGTGTGTTACTGCAAAATAATAATCTTAAACTCTGTGTGTGTGTGTGTGTGTGTGTGTGTGTGTGTGTGTGTGTGTGTGTGTGTGTGTGTGTGTGTGTGTGTGTGTGTGTGTGTGTGTGTGTGTAATGCAGCCTATGTAAATAGAATAAAACAGGCATAATTAAGTCAGCTGTGGTTTACCACCTTGAACCGCAAGGTGATCAGAGCACCATACGACCACATGCGTTTCCTTTATGAAGCTAGATGGAGTTTTTGTCACACGGCATGAGGACTTGTAGGCTTCTACTGTGCATACATATAAGCTGCACAGAAATACAGAGCACTGAACGCAGCTTGACTTGAGCTCAATATCAGATTTGATTCTTTTTCACCATCTTCCTCCACCTTGAAAGAGGCTCCCCAGTCTTCTTCCATATAGTCCTTTGTGTAGGACATACGGCCAATAAGTTTCATAGCTGTGTCTCCTTCCTTCTGTTGGTACCCAGGGCGGTTTTAAGCATAGGCCGGCTAGGCGGTCGCCTAGAGCGCCATGTGAAGAAGGAGCGCCGAAATGGCGCTCTCCGGTGCGTAATTTTGCGATATGGAGGTTTTTTTATGAAGTCGAAATTAACAAAGCGTGGCGAAAGCGCTCCTCACGGCAAAAAAGCCCCTCAGCCAATAGTAATATCTCTTTCAACTGTCTCTGGGAAGTCTGTGAACCAATAAACAGACAGTCCTGAGAAAGGGGGCGGGATGAGTGACAGCGTGCGATCTATTTTGAATTTGGAGACTCACTGGAGAGACAGAGGGAAGCGCAGACAGAGCAGTGCAGCTCTGCTGGGTGGAGAATTGTTATGTTCTCATTAAACCAGTCATTGCATGATGCAGGAGTTGCAGAGGTTGTTTTGGACTTGTTATTTAATCAGCAACCGTTTGTGATTATGGAAAGCCTAATAGTTATGAGGCTACTGTTTGGAATTAGAGGGAAAAAGAGCTTTGTTTTTGATCTGAGAAATCGCTAGTTAGCATGCTAACATTAGCCAAGTATGCCAAGCAATGAAATCCAAGCAATATAAAGTAAGACTGGTGCAATGTTTAAAACAATTTTAGCTGCCATATGTCCTTCCATCCACTTGAATGAATTACCTGCTTGTTGTAATCTTTAAAAAAAAACATTGTTTCCAGACCAGAATGACAGGCCTACATGAATCATGATACACAGAACCATGCACAGCATGTTTTCATGCTGAGTGATATTGCAGACAAGTGAGGCTTACTATATTTTGTATATTATTCTCCCTTTCTCTCACCCTGTCCCTCCGGTTCAAACACATAGATAGCCCCCTTCTCATTCTCCTACTTACAAATGCACCACTATTTCCAGTCCAGAAATGAAATTGGTTCGGAATCATAGACAGCACAAATGTGTAGCTTATTAAAATTGTTATGCTGACATGCTTTGTGATGCTGTAGGTAGTGTAGATAGGCTATCAATGCAGACCTCCTTGGTAGGCCTATTGTCTACACATGCATTTTACATGCAAATGTACTGTATCACTCTCCTGGCATTTCAATTCCATATTACAATTCAAACACATTGATAACCTCCCTCTCATCTGGGGTTGGGGGCACCACCACCATCACATCCAACACACCACACAGTCAAGCTACTTTCATGCGACTCAATCTGATGTGTTGGTTGCCTGTCAAAAAGAACCAGAAATCCATTTGATGCAAAACAAGTATTGTTCTTGATGCTATTTAGTTAAGCTTACTACTGGTATTACTCTTTTTGTTCTGTAAGGTATAAAACAAGAGGGTTGGGGGGGGGGGAGGTTGATCTGGTTCAAGGAACGAAAAACAAAATCCAGGAACTTTTTCCATTTTACGTGGAACTGAAATGAAAGCAGAAACTTTTTTTCACGTTCCAGAAAAGAAACACTAATTAATAAAAAAAATAATGGTAACCGATTAATACATTTTTTAAATTTTCTTCCTCAACGATTTGGGATTTTGATGCGGGGCTTTGCCACGTGACTTTATAATGTTGTTGATGTATGTGTTGAAAATCCTTTGCTATAATAGTATTACATTTGGTTTAAGCTGGATGAGATATCATTTCATAGCCATTTGTTTAACAGCTGACAAGGGGGCATAATTAACCGTTCTGGGAACAAATTTGTTTTGTTCTAACTGGTTTGGGAACGTCTAATGGTGGAACACAAAACCAGAAATGTTAAATTTCAGTTTCTGTTTGGAACGAACCAATTAGAAAATTCTGGTTCAAAGCCCTGCTTGTGGGGTCATTATCAAGCTGAGAAGAGACATGTAGAGTGCGTCTCCTCCACTTGCGCTTGTCTCCTCGCCCCACCTCCTGGCACCTCCTCCGTGGAGAAAACGATAAAGTTTCCCAGCTGTCAACCTAGCCACAACAACTTTTGAGGGACTGTTTTTCATTCACCATCCCAATTGCAAACGAGAAAAAGACTCTACAATTGAGCTTTTGCAAGATATTGAAATATAATGCTGTTGTCAGTGATGTCATCATGACAAGAAGCGAGTGGAGGAGGCAAGTGGAGGAGGCAAGGTCGCATATTAAGATGCACTCGTAGTATTGTGCGACCCGCCCTCCTAGGATTGCAGAGCTGCAGAAATACACAGCACTGTCCTCAGGTCTAAGGGGATTGAGAAGCTGAAGTGTGCTGTCATTCCCATACCCAATGATAGTGAGACAGTTTTCATATTTTTTCTCAGTTGTTACTAAATCATGAAACACATATCCAATCAGTTCAAGGCCAGACTTTTCAAGCACTTGCTTATACCAAGCCATCAAGTTACAGCCTGCATTTTGGCCATTCATGTGTGCACGCTGGTCTTTTTATTTTTATCAGCTCGGTAGGATTCTGTTCAGCTTCTCCTGTTGAATGACAGGCACAAGATGTTGACATTACATAATTATGATATGTAATACAACAATACAACTAAAAAGCAATATTGCCATTGTAAAACATGTTCACCTTTAATAACAGTGGTATTGGTAGCAGGTGGATGAAGAGATGTGGCGCCATGTTCAAGAGTGGCAGCTGCTGTAAGTGTGAGTCAGAATCAGAGACCAAGTACAAGCTGAGGAGATCGGTGTGGTTCAGTTAGCAGAAAAGAAGTGAATATTTTTTTTATCATGTCATTATATCCTTTGTCTTTGGTTTGATATGTAGTTCTATCAGTCTTTTGGGAAATGCCACCCACACACACACATGCACCCACACACACACAAATGCACATGAAATCAAATTTTTCTTCATCAAAATTCGGGTCACATTAAATCAGTTGAAATTTGGTACTTTCTACATAACATGCAGTGTTCAATACTTGGTTAGGACTCTCTCTGTCTTAATAACGGCCATGATGCGTTTAACATTGAAGTCAATGGCAAAAACAGTGCATGGGAGTTATGGAAGCCCAGATATCCTTGATGCTTTGCTGTCAGCTGTTCTTGTTTGTTGACCTGGTGCCCCACACTTCACTCTTCAATATACCATGTAGATTTCCATGCCACGTTTTGGCGCTAACTCACCAGTTTAATTCTAAATCACCAGAAATGAAACCCCATTGAAAATGAGTGGGGTTTTATTTCTGTTGAGTTAGAATTAAACTGGTGAGTTAACACCAAAACGTGGCATGGAAATCTACAGGGTATATTGAAGAGTGAAGTGTGGGGCACTAATAATAATAATAATAATAATAATAATAATAATAATAATAATAATAATAATAATAATAATCATAATGATAATAATAATAATACATTTTATTTTAAGAGCATTTCAAGACACCAAGTTCACTTTACATTAATAACAGTTTACAGTAATAAAAGTTGAAAAAGTAATAACAAAGCATCAATGAATTTATACATCACAACTAAAATAGGAGATTGATTAAAATAAAAATAAAAATAAAAATAGTTATACAAGGATAAAGTAGAATACATATGTATATAAAATAAAATGACAATTAAATAATAATTAAAGGACGTCGAAGTGCTGGTGGAGTGTTGTGATAAACATGCTGGGGGTCTTTGCTTGGATATAAAAGAAGAAAGTGTAGAACATTGACGAATTGTCAGCTGGAGTGCATTCCATTAGCTTGGGGTGGGCCAACCATACTGCATTCAATGCATCCTTAGCCTTACTGCTCACTAAAAGCAAACCATGTTGGGTTTGGCAATGTTTCTAGTTTTGCTGATTTGGTGTGAGGAATCGATTCACTAGTGAAATTAATCAAGTGGAAAAATCTGTTCATTTTTTGTTAAACTATGTATTATCTACGGGCCACACCGAGTGAGGAGGCGGGCTCCCGGGCCTCCAGTTGCCCATCCCTGAAATGCAGCCTCTGCCACAATGGACTGGATCACAGCTATCACTCTGAAGAATGCAAAGGACGTTTGGCAGCCCCCGACTTTGGTGCCTACGCTGTCTCTCCGTCTATGCAAAAGAACGCTGCTACCGGTGGCCGAGGACATTCTCTACTTCCCAGTGAAGGTCAGACTGCAGGTACAGCCAACAGAATACAGCCTGACATTGTGGTGCCCCTGCACACCACCAACTAGACTGCATGATGCATCCCAATCGTGACCTGCAGCTGGAGTCAGTCCTTGGCACCCTGAATGGCCGTTCCATTTCCTAACGACTCGGCACAGCACAGCACATCAGGGCAGAGCAGTCACCAGCGCTGTTGGACCCAGGCCTGCTGACATTCTTGGCTGGACCCAGGACAAAGTCATGTAAAAGGGACCCCCCACCCAATACATGCGATGTCATGAGGACCCAGTTCTTAGCCTCCCCTTTCTCCCTGAGCACAGGACAAGTGATCTGTTTGTTGCTCCCTATCAGCTTCCCTGGTTGCACCGCTCTTCCCAAGCAATGTTGCTATGCACATTCACACAGTCCAGGACTCAAGCATGATGAAAGAGTGGTTCACAAGCTCTGAGCAGGGCCGCTGACAGCTTTGGCTTGGCCCAGGACAACGTCATCTGAAAGGGCCCCCCCAGCCCAATACAGGCCCCCTCTGTCGGCACCCCTGGCTCTGAGGATGTGTTCTGGACACTTCTGACGGTGTGCCTCGGGATTGTGGACAGAAAGCAGGTAGAAATAATCCTTGAAGTAGGGTGTATTTGCGATGCATAGGGGCATGGCCTCTCAGGACAAAATGGTCCAAACTCATAGCTATAATCAGTTTGCGTCAACTCCTGCAAACTTGTGTGGGACACAATGGGTGAGTGGGTTAAGGCCTTTTCTTAACAGGCCTTTCCAAAGTGAAGTCAAAACAAATGGTTTTGCTCTGTATGGGCTGTGATGGGCAGTGGCGGAACCAGACATGTATTATTGGGGGGGCAATGGGGTAGCCACATGAATTTCACAGGGGCATACTCTTACACAAAGAAAAAAACACTCAAACACTATAGAATAGATAGGCCTAAAGAGAATGATATTCCCGGGTTCTTATGACACCCGTCACTGGTACCAGATTGAGCGGTTTCCGATTGTCATCTATGGGTTAAAAAAGGGCTTTGGGCAGGTATTCTGTAAATTTGTGGTCATATAAATCAAGACTTCTGTGTAAATTTGGCAGGATTTTAGTTTTAAGGCATTCTTTTGAGTATTTTTGGGTTGGTAATCATTGGTCACATTTGGCAACCCTAACACCTGTTGTAAGGTACTGTCACTGAATCCCTTCTAAAGTGCACCCTATAACTGCACCCTTAAGTTTTAGGTCTCCGATTATGTCAAAGAGTAATCAGTCACAATTTATGTCTTTTGGTGATTTGTGATGGTTTTTTTTTACCCTCAGAAACCCATTGCATTGCAAATGGCAAGATTTACAAAGAGCTATGTGCCTTACATTGACTGAACCTAACTCAAATGACATATCCCAACACCACACATTTCCGGATAGAAAATAGTATTAATATAGAAAATATCACATTTCAAGTAAAACATGGCCATTTTTATTAACTGCTTTCTGTCTTTTCTGAATACACTTTAACCATTGTAGAGGTAATAATTTAATATGTAGGCTACTCTTTTTTCTCCAAAGATGTGCCAGAAATGTGGGAAACAAGTTTTTGAGAAAAGTATGATATGAAGGGCTGCTTTTTTTGGAAGGAAAATGCTAATACCTGGGTGCTACGCCATTGGAATACACTGACAGGTGTGTACACCTGTAGGCTATCTGTGTTTATGTATGTGAGAATCATATAGTGATGTGAGATGATAAGGATAAGTGTTTCACTGATGCCCATTATTGCAGATTGTCAACGTTTCTACAGAATTCTCAGAAATGAACATGAATGTTTCTGCATCAGACTTGAAAGGAAATGAATGCTTAGGTGTCAATCAATCAATGCTTAGGGTTAATCAAATTATTTTCTACCATCTGTGTTTTTATGTAATTTCAAATTTCCCATCAATAATTTAAGTCTGAACTCAGACTTCAGATTTCAGAGTTACTTCCATAAAATCCAGTCACTGTAATGTGGCGATGCTTCTAAGAGCTTGCTACAATTCACACATATAACAATGCTATCGAAGGTGCTGTAAGGACATTCTTTTAAAATACTCATTAGCATCTAGTCTATTCCAACACAAACACAGCAATTAGTATTATGCCAGTGACTATTTGGACTTGAGGTTTGAGTTGAATTCACATGAATTAATCATGAAGCTACTTTCATTTACCACCAAAAACGAATCTATTTATTTATCACATGGGCAATAGAGCAATATATAGGCCTAGTACTGAAAAATCTTAAATGGCAGACAGCTAACTTTCCAAAAGGAAAACGAAATGAATCTGGACTGAAATAAGCAGTTTTTTTTCTCTAAGGCTTTTCTTCTTCTGGACGTACAAGACAGAGAGTTGCCATGCATACCACTAGACAGAGGGGATTCTAAGCTTTCGAATGGTACCCCATATGCCTACTGTAAATTCACGAGGGTGGTGTGTACACAGACTTGCATCGAAATGTGTGTGGGAAAAATGGTTATCCTTTCTTCACAGAGCCATACAGAGAACAGAGTCAGGCGATCTCCGCTGTCTGCTAGGGCCGACTTCCTCATTAGCAAAATTTGCTGTTTTAGCTTCTCAGTACTGCTCAGCGTTGCGAATGTTGGTTCCTAGTAGTGGGCGTAGCACACAGCAAATGCAATGCGATGCAATGCAGGGAATATGACAAGACTTGCTGTTCGTAGTAATAACTTCAGATAAACATCACAGGTGGTAAAACTGTTGTGATTATCACCACCGAGACAGTTGATAGTTTACATATTTATGGTGATTACCCCGCAGTGTAGTTTGTTAGTCCTTATTTTTGGCTGTTAATGTGGTGGTTCTATGTTGAGTCTATGGGAAGACAGCCGCTTTAGGAACAACCTTATCTCGCTGAAAGGCGGGGCTGCAATTTAATTCCTGGTCCTCCAATCGCATAACTCTGTTCTCTGTATGGCTCTGTTTCTTCACTCGCGATAGCGATTTGCAGGCGATCTATGTGCCTCGTGTAACGCGAGTGGGCGGGGCTCCTGTCCATTTTCTGGGGGAGCACCTGGGGTAGCCAATCAGATTTCAGGGGGGTCAAATGCCCCCCTAGCCACCCCTGTAGCTCCGCTCCTGGTGATGGGCAGCCTTGTGATGTGGCTGGCATAGGTGATGTGTGTGTGTGTGTGTGTGTGTGTGTGTGTGTGTGTGTGTGTGTGTGTGTGTGTGTGTGTGTGGTAGGATGGGTGGATATGGTAAACAAGTTGGGGAGTTGGGTAGGGGTGAAGGCTTGGGTTAGGATGGGGTGTAAGGGTATAGGTGGTGGGCTGGACAGGTCAGATCTCAGCTGGGCCTCCAAAACAGCTGAGCCTGAGGAAGATCTTCTTGTACCAGGGCCGTCTGCGCGGCTCCTTCCTGTCACCAGAAGGTGCGGCAGCAATACCCTCATCCGATAGGGCACGAGTGACGGTTGCCTCTGACTCCAGCCCTTTGGGAGACGAAGAAATGAGAATAAGAATTCAAAATCAAAAACAAAGGGGAATCAAGACAGTCGTGTAATGACAATCGTAAGGTCCCTTACCCTTGTCAGAAGCATCCTTAGTTGGTGCAATCTTTGCACTGCTGCGTATCTTAAAGATCTACGTAGGACCAGAGGGGAAAACCTTGTCATTTAAAGGCATGTAAGTCCATTACCTTTTACGCTCATAATGTTAAAACAATAAATACATAGCTATATAAACCCAATAATGTCATATGTGGTGTTGTCTTGGCTCATTTTTCATACCTTGAGTTTACTTCTGGCTTTTCTAGCTGTTTGTCCAGAGGTGACCTCAGGCACGGGGCTGAGGGACGGCAAGTCACTTTGGGTGGACGGTTCAGGCACGGGGCTGAGGGACGGCGAGTCACTTTGGGTGGACGGTTCAGCAGGATCTTCGACGTTACGCTGGGTCAACAGTTCCTTTCGTAATTCCGCCAATAAGGTTGCGTCAAATGAGCTATCCTGTGTATCGACGGCCCTCCACAGGATGCCGTCTGAGCCAAACTGCTTCAGCAGTCTGAGCCAAACTGCGTCCATGGCCCTATAGATGGACGGAATCGTTTGGTTGCTGAGGTCACCATCGAAGCTTGGGCACCATGGGTCACTGGTGAACTCAAACAGAAGGTCCTCAATGAGCTTTTGTAGCAGGTCCTGGTCCAGCCTCTTGGCGCCGCAGCAGGGGCATCCATCACTCATTCTGGCCAGGAGCCTCAGCAGCAGTACAGTGACAAAGCAGCCGAGGTCCTTAGTGTCACCGAGAAGCAAGGATGCAGCGGTGGAAGACCCTCTTACGCTCTCCTGCTCTTGTTGCGCTGCTGAATCCTCATGCATCTTGTCCATGACCTGATGGACCATCAGCTGGCTGAACAGACCAAACATGCGCTGGCGTCCGTTCTGGCTTGAAGACTCCTGGGTCTCCGTGTCTGTCTTCAAGCTGGCGGTCCTGGACTGACAGCTTTGGTCCACGCTGTGCGACGTTGAGGCTCTAACATCGTCTTCGGCTCCAAGCACAGCAGCAGAATGACAGTTTTCCAATTCTGCTAGGAGCAGTTCTGTGAATCTTGCAATGTTAGGGACAGTTGTACCTGGAGAATTGCAAACCACAAGCGGGGTGACATACGGGCGGAGCAGGTTCTTGATTGCCTGCTCGGTGTTAGCGTACACCGCCTCAGGAACTGTCACTGTTGCTGGGACACCAGATGGACCACCGTCTTGCGTCGCAACCTGCACCTGACCAACAAGTTCTTGGACAACTCGATCAATGGCCTCATTGGAAAACAGTCTGTCTAGCAACAGGCCGAAATCCTCTAGGTGAACGGATTCAATTCCACGACGTGGCTCTGTCCTGGTTCCAGATCGGGAGCGAGGGCAGGCACTACGCTTGTCGCTGTCGGCGTGAATGTCAGACATGTTAGAGTGAACATCTGGCAACAGGCAGAAATCCTCTACGTGAACGGATTCAATTCCACGACGTGGCTCTGTCCTGGTTCCAGATCGGGAGCGAGGGCAGGCACTACGCTTGTCGCTGTCGGCGTGAATGTCAGACATGTAAGAGTGAACATCTGGCAACAGGCCGAAATCCTCTACGTGAACGGATGGAATTCCACGACGTGGCTCTGTCCTGGTTCCAGATCGGGAGCGAGGGCAGGCACTACGCTTGTCGCTGTCGGCGTGAATGTCAGACATGTAAGAGTGAACATCTGGCAACAGGCCGAAATCCTCTACGTGAACGGATGGAATTCCACGACGTGGCTCTGTCCTGGTTCCAGATCGGGGACGAGGGCAGGCACTACGCTTGTCGCTGTCGGCGTGAATGTCAGACATGTAAGAGTGAACATCTGGCGAGTGACGGGGAAGAAGCCATGCCACCCTCTTCCTGAAGGCTGCCAGGGCACATTTCATCCAGAGCATCGGACCATCAGCAGTAGCAGATGAGGACGCGCAGGCACTTCCACTGGCATAACTATAACTACAAACAAGGAAACAGGCAAGAAGGTTCAAGACATTTCACCATGCTGATTTAGCAGGTCAAAATCATTAAGATCTACCAACAGGTTCATGGCATTCTCTGATCTATTATTTTTAGTTTACCTTGAGGATCCACTTAAAACACCCTCCGATGAGTTTCCACTTTCACCAGATCTATTACCAGACATAAAAAACAAACAGGCAAAAGTTTAAAAGATTGTACTAGATTTGTCTTCAGTGGCTGACTTCAGAGAGTTAACTTTTTCAGGCAAGATTCAGATGAAGATGCCAGAGAGCTGCTTCGTAAACAGCAAAAAGAACATACAGTGGTAATATAACACTTAGAGATTTGATTTAACATCATCTATTTGGTCTCGGAGTACTCTCTAAGTGTTGAATTAACACAGCATTTTTTTCACTGCATTTTTTTTACTGTGTATTTTATCTGTGTTAAAAAAACAAGATTGTACATGAAGTTGCTGTAGCTGTAGCCCCAGTTTTCTCTAAGTCGGGAATCGGGATGCCGTCACAATCACGTGACATGGCCTGGCCGGGAGCACCGCCATTTTAACATGGGTAAAATTTTCATCTAGCACAGGTGCGTCTCCATACATAGCAGGCATGTGAGAAGTACATTAAGCAGGAATGATGCCAAAATATGGGAATATTTCACCACACCACGTTCTGTACCAAGAAGCAAGTAGAATGTTACATATATGCAGTTTTTGTTTCAGAATGTTGACATTTACACAAAATTGCCAGATGTCCAGCTTAGAGAATATTCCTGGACGTTTCATAGCATTCTATTGAAGCTGAATTGAAGTTAGTACATGCCTTACAAGTGACTTACACAGGCATTAATATTGTATGTATTAGTGCTAATAGATGTATCCCTAAAATAAAATGTTATCAAGTTAGGTAACACTTTATTTTAGGGATACATCTATTAGCACTAATGTCTTGTTCATGCACAATAAGGGATTTATTACCAATATAACCTTAGTAAGGACCTAGTAGACCTAGATTTCTATTTATGAGTAAGCTGTAAGGGCCAGAATACAATGTGTATAAGCTCCTGGTACACTGTGTGAACAAACCCTGAACAGTGTGAAAACAGATGTGGAATAAGGGTCCCTATTCTAAAGTGAAGCATTGCTCAGCCCACATGGCTTAGGGCCCCCACACTACCTAGGGCCCCCACTCTACTCAGCCCCCTTGGGGCGCAAAGTGTAAGAACTTATTCAAATATGCATCAGTCTAATTAGAAACATAGTTCTCACTTCTTAAACTCAGTATGGAAAAGGATAATATGAAGCATTATACAGCAAGGATTGGATGTAAACTTCTCAAAGACGGTGGGGTGGTGAGATGTAATTTTTTCATACACCAATTCGTTTTAATTGTAAAAACCCTACAATAAATGCAGAATATAACGATGAGTAATAGTTTGGAAGCGAAACGAAGGTATTCCTTTGTGATAATAAATAAGTTAATGTTTGAGAAACTTAGCTCCAAGAAGTGCAGTGCATGATGGGTACACCCTTTGTCAGAAATGCAATGCATGGCCAATGCAGCAATGATAATATTTCTGTTGTAACATACATGGCAAATTGTTTGGATAAAAACTAAATTGCACGAGTGAGGGGAGGAGCTAAGGACGTAGGTAGACGCAGAGCCGGGTAGGTTGTCTGTAGGCCTAGATTGCGTACCCATCATGCATTGCACTTCTTGGAGCTAATGTTCTCGAACATTAACTTAATTATCACAAAATAATAGTTTAGTTTCGCTTCAAAACTATTATTCTAATGTTCTGCATTTATTTTGGGGTTCTTACAAATAAACTCAATGGTACATGAAAAAAATACATCTCACCAACCCACCGTCATTGACTAGTGTACGTTCAGTCCTTGCTATATAATAGCTCCTGTTCCCTTTAAGTCTTGATATGAACAAGAGAATGCTAGATGTCTCCACTGCTCAATAAATAATTATTTAATATATCCTTACGCTTTGCTGATCAGGGGGGCTAGGTAGTGCGGGCCTGTGTGGTGTGGGGGCCCTATGTACTGAGCGGTCCTTGGTAGTGCAGGGGCCCTAAACCATCTGGGCTGAGCAATGCACCACTTTAGAATAGGGACCCTTATTCCACCTCTGTTTTCACACTGTTCAGGGTTTGTTCACACAGTGTGTCGGGACGGGAGCTTATACACATTGTATTCTGCAACTTACTACTTACTAATAAATAGAAATATAGGCTTACTGGCCCTTACTAAGGTCATATTAGTAATAAACCCCTAATTGGGCATGAACAAGACATTTGTGAATACATGCTTAACAACTGTCTGATTTTGCTTAGTACATGCCTTACAAGTGACTTACACGGGCATTAATATTGTATGTATTAGTGCTAATAGATGTATCCCTAAAATAAAGTGTTATCAAGTTATTATTTTTTTAATTATTTTACCTTGAGGATGTATCTGAGTCGCTCTTCAGCTCATCACATCCGCGGTGGATCAAAGTTGGTAGAACGAGACGAAATGAGCCCAGGCTAAACACCTTCAGGACAGTCTTCGAGAGCTCCACAAACTGGCTCCTTGTCATCTGGGGGTCAACAAAAAATGTGATTTAAACTAAAAAAAAAAAACAGGCAAAAACAGATAACTTCATACCTGTTTGAAGAAAACATTGAACATATTTGTTTATGCAGCTGTACTTACAGGAGTTTCTAACATGTTGCTGAAAGCCTTCCATTCCCTAGAATTGAAAAAAACATACGATTGAGAGATTTAAACAGATGCAACCTATGTAAAAAGACTCAAACTATTACCATTTCCCAATGTCAAGTGTTCTAGCCTTGGTAGTGCGTGAAAAGCTTAATGATTGGATACTCTGCGGAGTTCACCAAAGAGCATCCAATTACTAGGTGTTTCACGCACTACCAAGGCTAGAACACTTGACATTGGGAAATGGTGAGTGTCTGTTCTAAGGATATCGGCAGAAATTTGCGTATTTTAAGTGTATCAGTATCGTCCGATACACATGTGGTTTTGGCCGATACGGACTATTTATTATTATTTTATGTTATTCGGGTTTTTTAAAAGCACCAAGACACTTTTTTTTTTTATTACTTGATTTTTAGACATTACTTCATTGTTAGAGTGGGTGTCTAAATGTTACACGTTCTACCTCAATTTGATAATGTTAAATAATGTTAAATAAATCGAAGAGGGGATGTCTGTCAAGTCTTGACTCTGAGGAAGGCGCAGGTGCGCCGAAACGTCAGTCATTTTGTGCACCAAAATAAAAAACCTCTAAAAAAGTTGCTGAGTGCTCCAGTCATCTCTGGGTCTAGTCACTGTGAAGTAGCCCAGCTTGTCTTTATAATGTTATGTAGTGGACGGGAGTTTACCGTCGCCTTTGTAGGGGTTAATTATCTCGTACCGTGGGGAGTACAGGACGGGACGGGATCTAGGTCCCCCACGCCCAATACTAATGGCCTCACTACTCCCAGACTGGCAGCAATGTTTGTCTTGGGTAGCTCCATCAAGTTTGGTAGAGTGGGCTTCAGTAATGTCCGATGGCCGCCTGAAGGTGTATGTGGTGAGGTGCGTCCTAGTCCACCCGTCACTACCCTCAATACTATCCTAACCGAACAACACAAGTGAGACGCCCCTACCCCCAGGGATAGAGTAACTACTTATTATATGACACACATGTAACACTACTAAATTAATAAGACAAGACAACAGTAGTTATAATAACCAACATGTAATCAAAACAAGTATCAAAATACTTTCTGACCAGGTATAAGAATTCCCTTCTGGCAATAACACTCAATGTATAGTATCAAGAAAGATATTAAACACGTTCTCAAATAGGCATAAAAGTTCACCCCTGGCAGTAACAATCAAAGTACATCGTATCAACACTCAAAACAACAACATTCAGTGTCTGATAACAATACTTCTCAATACCTGACCATTTAAACCCGAGCGGCATACACTTCACAGAGGGTTAAATGAAGACATAGAATTACATGAGAGTAGGGCTCATTATAATCACTCGGACCTTTCAGTAGGCAGTGGGCTGTGCTGGGCACAACAACGTGTGTGTGTGTGGAGGCTCGCTCTGAGGCTCGAAGTCTCTCTCTCTCTTTGTACCAGTGTGTGTGTGTGTGTGTGTGTGTGTGTGTGGATGTGTGTCGCGAGGGTCAACGCAAGTTCAGTACAGTTCGGTCCAGTTGACCCTGCGAGTGTTATGGGCGCGTGTGTGTCGCGAGGGTCAACGCGAGTTCAGTTCAGTTCAGACCCTGCGAGTGTTATGGGCGTTGTGTGTGTGTGTGTGTGTATGTCGCACGGGCCAACACGAGTAACAGTTCAGTTCAGTTCAGTCCAGGTGGCCCGGCGAATGTTATGGTGTGTGTGTGTGTGTGTGTGTGTATAGTTACCAACCCACGACCAAATCCCGTCACGATGCTGGACTGGATGGCAGGGTAAACACTCAGTCTGATTCTAGGGAAACCCGCTCCGTTCTTCACAGGGCAGCTATGACTTCAGAACGTTCAGGAGGAGAGGGCAACGGAGCTAATGATAGCTATCGATACGGCGAAGAGTAAACCAAAACAAAAATAACGACTTTAAGATGAGAGAGTAACTATGGATGAAATAGGTCAGTATAACGGGGTACACACACCTTTACACCCTTCCTGGTGTCACCGCGCTGTTCCTCGAAATACTGTACCACAGTTCCCGTTTACTTCTCAATAAGCTAAAAGGGAGCTTCCTACTCCACCGCCAGGACCGTTACTCGGCGCGCTAACAAAACAAACGTTTTTTGACAAAAACGAAACGAAACAACAGTAAAACTACTTCACGTAACCGAACTGAAAATTCACTGTAGCTCGTTCAATATTAACTCACGCCACGATACCCGGCTGAACTTAACTTCATATTAATTTACTTCAGGCTTCACTTCATCTTCTTCCACTTCACATCTCTCCCGCGGCTCGCACACAACCCCCCGGCTCGTGCCCCCCGCGCGTTCACGAGAGTCCCTGTCATTAAAGGCACAGGACTCTTTTAGCACCCGCTACATTAAATAAATGTTTATTTTTCACTTGAGACCTGGAATATTTGTCATTTTTAATTTTTTTTTTTACCCATATCGGCCTCAAATATCGGGTATAGGCCAAGGGTGATGAAAAAAAATCGGTATCACATCGGCCATTGAAAAACCTGTATCGGTCGGCTAGTCTGTACAATGGCAATCATGTGACTATAGAAAGATATCTTAATAGTTTTCTTTTCACACTAACTTTTGCCATCATCATAACTTTTTACCTCCTCCAAGGAGGTTACGTTTTGAGTCGCATGGGTTTGTCTCTGTCTGTCTGTTTGTTTGTTTATTTGTCTGTCTGTTTGTCAGCAGGATAACTCAAAAATCCATGAACGGATTTGGATGACACTTTGTGGAGTTCTTGGAAATGACCAAAGGAACAAATGATTACATTTTGGTGGTGATCCAGATCACGAACCAGAATGAGAATTTTTTAAAGATTCTTCACCATGACCGCAAATTGAACTACAGGACAGGGCAAATTTTGACGTTCCAGTTTTTAATTTCACAAAAGGAAGGCATAACGGCTTCATAAAAATATGATGTAACATAGTCAAATGTTCTATCAAACAGCTTCCTTGACAGAGGTCTGCACTCTCTGAGTGCATTTCTAGTTTACTTTTGTTTTGCACTGTTTTGTAATGAGAACTACTGAAGACTGCAGACAAAAATGTATACTGGGTCAATAAAGCTGATTCTGATTCTAATTATAGGAATTAAACACAACTCACTCCTCTGAGAGGTTGAGGATATACTCCTCCACCGGAAATGGAAGGGATGAGCCAGGTGATCCAGCCAGGTCCAGTCCTGAGGCAGGTCCAGGCGGATTCTGGGAAGGATCTTTTGAGCCTGAGAATACAGTATAATGATGTAAATGATGGTGAGTGGATCAGGAAATTGACCCCAGCAACAATGCCCCAAATCCTAGCCTCCAACGGTGTCTGGTCTAAACATGTTTACTCTTTTAATCATGCTTTAGCCATAACTTAATTTTTATTCACTTCCTCATTATTCACTTGGGAGTTGCCTGGATGAGTCTTTTTTGTTGAATTATTAGACTGACCCCCTTCATCCAAGAGCACCCAATTTGAGAAGACACTGCGACTTTTTGAGCTACTGTACGAGCCATCTTTTGTCAACATTATAATTTACATTATATAATTGATGCATTATATTTCTACATTACACACAGTAACTACATCACACACACACACACACACACACACACACACACACACACACACACACACACACACACACACACACACACACACACACACACACACACACACCAACCACCCAACCATGCCACACACTCTTTGTTTGTGTTGACTTGTTGACCAAAGAAGTGTTAGTGACACATTACATTTTTACATTATATATTATAGAGGCTATTTACATTGATATAATTACATTAGGCTAATTTATAGCCTACATTTACATTAGGCTATACTGTTTAAAGTAAATGGACATTGAGTAGGCCTGTGGTAAGTTCTATAAAATAGGCAGACATTTTGATTTCTGATTTGATTGAATAAAGTCCTTAATGCACTTGATAGTAGCCTACTTGTCAATTAGATCGACACAGTTTATCTCAACAGCTAACACATGTCTATGCAAAAAATATTAAATAGAAAATTAAATACTACATAAATTAACTGACCTTTCTTCATAGTGTGGAAGAAAATTGCTGCATTAACCACACATCCAATCTCCTCATTGTAAAAAAGGCTATGCCTCCATCATTAACAAATAAGTGAATGGCATACACTTTGACAATTTTAATCACATCCACAGAACATTCTATCATGTCATAGCTGACATCACAGAGGGTGTCATGGATCATCGCAGCTTCTAGTGTTGCCCTAAACAATGGAATTCTATTTTTATTGGCTCATGGGGTGGGCCTGCACCAAAGATTCTCTAGGTTCTGTAATAGTATGAATAATAATAATAATAATAATGTACTGGCCTCACTAAACGTTTGCATGTTCAGCTATCCAGTGCGTATAAACAGCCAGGAAAGGAAAACAATAAAGAAACATCCCACCGATCATCTGTATTTTCTCCTCTCCTTTATTACTCGTGTCACCGGGTAATATTTATGCTGTAAAACTAAACAGAAAAGGAACACCTATTAGCAAATACAGTAGTCTTTCTAAATATGTCCTAGATAAACATATATGCACACACATCAATCTCTGTATTAAACTCTGTAATCACATATAATTTTCTATTGAAAATAATGAACACGGTCACGGGAAGCTAAGGGACTGTTCGTAATTTACCGGGGGGGGAGGGCTGGTGCGTAGGGGGGGGAGGGCCATGATGAAAAAAATGAGGTGGAGGGCAGGGCCATGGCAAAAAAATTCAGAGTTAGGGGGAGGGCCATGGGAAAAAAACGAATTTATTTTATTTTATTTTAATTTATTTTTTGAAATAATAATAAAAAATGCTCTGAAACACATCGCTTTGCGATGCAAAGTCCCGGGTGCATAGGCCTACTTTAGCACTGAAGCGTGTATCTGTAGTCAAAAAACTATCAGGTGCAGCTACTGTAGATTGCCCGCGCTGACTCTCTTTCACTGTAGGATTGCTAATGCTATGGAGGATCATAGAAAATGCCCGTGAGCAAATATCAAACTAGCGGAGGTGAACTATAGGCCTATGGGCTAAACAGTTTGGGAAGTTTTGACAACGAATTGGATGGGCATTTCCAGAGGAATTTTGGAGAGGTGTTGTAGTCAACTGGTGGCCACAGCCTCTGGTAAGTCATGATTTTATTTATTGGCACCGCCGTGTGCTTTACATCTGTGTTCAATGGTCGCATAGCACGGCCGAGAGAGACGTTTGTTTTGTTTAGCTTGTGGTGTCAAAGTATTAATAAAAGTGGTATTAAGGTAAGCGTACCCATTAAGCCCACCAAAATCTAAATTTCTTTATTTTTCAATCATCTTCACATAATTTTTTTGTGAAATATTTTGTTAAATAGTAAGATTTACCTCTCTTCTCAATGTTTGTCACTGAGTTGATGGATATTTCAAAGTACAATATGAAGATTTTTTACGAGAAAAGTGAAAAGTCTGAATGGGCTTAAATGGTACCATTGGTACCATTTAAGCCCACTTGTGTTCCAAATAAGCTCATATAGTTATTTCTCTATCAAAATACCTGGTGAGGTGTGTGAATTGAGTTTTAACAGTGGAGCCTACATGGCATAAATGGTTTCAGACCAAAAATGTAAGATTTGCTAAAAAAATAGTGCATAAAACCTAATTAAATATTACGGCATCTTTTACTTCATATACTTCATAAAATTCATTACATTACGCCTTTTAAAGCAACAACTTGGGATTGTACAGCACTTTTTATGTCCCTCAAAGGCATTTTTCATAAGCATGCATGCGAACTTGCATGCATTTCAATGGGGTGTACCATTTAAGCCCACCTTGTACCCATTAAGCCCGCCTATACAAAAAGCTATTTTATGGAAATAATCAACTCCACAAAACATTTCATGATGCATTTCTTTAAAGACCAATGCCAAACAAACTGGAATATGCTTAGAATTCATACCTAACCACCTTAAGTCTTACGGTAGAGTAAGATAAAGATGGTGTGTGGTTGTATCAAGAAAATATCGGCGTGTGCTCGCTCATAAAACACATCTTTCCATTTGAAGGGAAATGCTATAATTTAGTAAAACACTGCATGTATATATATATAAATCATTACATTTACCTCTTAGTTCACTAAATATGAAAGTATTTTCAAAACATTTGACTTAAACTAGCTGATATTCTATGATTTCTGACATGTCCCAAAACAGCAAAGTTTTGAGGCAACTTCTTGTCAGTAGTCCTGAGACTGGATTCACTTGGACGTAGTGGAGCGGCTACAGGAAAAATCATGCAAATTATGATACAAGCGTGAAATTCGGCAGGTATGTGCTTAAGATAAATACAATCAAATCTACCCGATTTGCCACGTGAAAGGGCGGCCATTTTCCAAGATGGCCGCCAAAAAAGAGCCCAGATATTGATTTATTGCATAGAATTGACATATAAAATTATGATACATGCATGATATTGAACATGTATGTGCTCAGGACCAACACAATTAAATCTACCTGATTTGCCACTTAAAATGGTGGCCATTTTCCAAGATGGCCGCCAAAGAAGATCTCAGAAATTGATTTATTGCACAGAATTGACAAAGCAAATCATAATACAAGCATGACATTCAACATGTATGTGCTCAAGACCAATGAAATCAAATCCACCTGATTTGCCACTTTAAATGGCGGCCATTTTCCAAGATGGCCGCCAAAAATACCTCAGTAATTGATGAATTGCATAGAATTGGCTTAGCAAATTATGATACAAGCATGAAATTCGACATGCATGAGCTCAAGACCAATGTAATTAAAGCTACCTGATTTGCCACTTGAAATTGCGGCCATTTTCCAAGATGGCCGCCAAGATCTCAGAAATTGATTTGTTGCACACAATTGATCAATCAAATTACGATGTAGGCATGAAGTTCGACATAAATGTGCACAAGATCAATGAAATCAAATCCACCTGATTAGCATTTTTCAAGATGGCCGCCAAAAATACCGTAGATTACCATACCATAGATATTGAATTTTGCACACAGTTGACCAAGTAAGTTATTATACAAGTATGAAATGTTGTGTAGATGTGCTAACAAACAATACAATAAAATTTACCTGATTTACCACTTGAAATGGTAGCCATTTCACAATATGGGCTCCAAAAAGATTGAATTTAGCGCGGAATCCAGCAAGAAAATTACGCTAAAAGCTTCTAATTTTGTTTGTTTGTGCTATAGAGCAATATAATCAAATCTTCCTGACTTGCTGGCCACTTGGAAACATACGGTAATATGGCAGGAGGGGTTAGTGTATTTCAGGGGGCATTATCCTACACAGAGAAGAAATTGATAAAAGCACTATTAGTCTAATAGCTTAGCTCCAAAATATAAAGGAATCGTTCAGTTTGTGATACAAGCATGAAAATTGGTACACATATAGCCAAAGGCATTCCAAAAAGAACTGGATATGGAGCCATATGCTGCTATGGCCACCATCAGTGTTAATTTCGTCAGCTTTTTTTAATTTAGTCTTAGTCTTAGTCACAATGACGAAAATTAATTTTAGTCTTAGTCATATTTTAGTCATTGCCTTCCCAATTTAGTCTTAGTCTTAGTCAAAATGACGAAAATCAATTTTAGTCATAGTCAAATTTTAGTCATTTTAGTCATTTTAGTCAACATTTCAAATTTAGTCATTTTAGTCAACATTTCAAATTTTAGTCATTTTAGTCAACATTTCAAATTTTAGTCAATATTGTGGTGTAAAATAAATAACCTACAATGGCTACTGTTATTTCACAAAGCATTACTAATATAGCCTATTGCAGCAAATATTCACCTTGTTACTTGGTAATTTTCCACCAAAACCCAAATCAGTCATTTCAACATCATAGAGCAAAAGAGCATCGCGCGCGCGCGCGCACACACACACACACACACACACACACACACTTCCAGGTGCAGGCTGCTCTCTCTCTCTCTCTCTCTCTCTCTCTCTCTCTCTCTCTCTCTCTCTCTCTCTCTCTCTCTCTCTCTCCCTCTCTCGCATTAGAAGCTGCTGCAAATTATTTGATTTTGAGTTTGATCACGGAGGAAGCTACATGTAAAGCCTGCAGATTCCCGGCAGTGGGAAGACCAGACATCCCAAGTCTGCATGAAGTTCAAGACGTCTCCCTGATAGTGGCTTCCCGATGACCACGAGTCAGATAAAATATTGCTGATGTTAGACTATGCAAGTTAGCGGTTTTTGTTTTCAATTGCCAATGCGAGCAGAGAACGATAATGACTCGTGCGGCATGCTTGGAATGGGCTTAAATAGATTGTGCGAGCACACTTCGTATGCCATGCAAAAGTCCCAGGAAAAATAGTTAGGCAGGGGTATGCAGACTGGACGATAGAAAGGACATGCACATACAAATAGTTAAACACTAATGCTGTTTTGTTTGTCGGGGGTGTCGAGGCTCAATATGCATGACCCTGAAAAGAGTTTTTGGAACTAGGAAGAAGCTGCAGACACATGGAAATGCTGTCGACTTGGGTCTTTTAGCGTTGCTCTCGACGAGAACAAGTTTCAAATCTCAACCGTTTTAAACTCCTCAGTGATCGCCTATCCATTGATTATTTCCAAAACTAGGCTACAGTAGCCGTGCCTCTGTTTAGACAGGCCAACTTTCCCCCTGCTGGCGCGCGCTCCCGTGGTGACTGATTTAAATAAAGTCACAAATCCGACCTTCATGATTTGCTTGCGAACTGCCACTCATAGGTTAAACAACAAATATAGCAAACATTACAAAAAAAGAACAGACATCGAACGCCGGGCTAAAAGAGCCAAGTGAAAAGGAGAATAGTGGAAGCTCGAGGAGGTTTAGAACGACAGTATCAGAGGAGGATTGGCGCGACTGTCATTACTGCAAACACAGGTCTTCGTCATGGACAAGAGGGTTGTTGAACATGTTTCAAAATTAACACTTCCCTCAACGTCGGCTATTTTTTCTCTTTCTCTGGGAATGTTTAGGACCTAAACTCAACTTAAATGGTCCCACTGAACTACTAGGCTACAGATCTACTGACTGAGCCGCGCCATGCACTGGCTGCCAGCAGAGACAAGCGAGGCAACACAGCGTGAGCGTGCAATCACCTATGAAGTTCAAGACAAGGCCTTACAATTACAAATTACAAATTAATTATAAATAATTATATTTTTTAATGTCCATTCGTCCATGTCTTGTAAATTTCGTCTCGTCTTAGTCTCCTTGACGAAAATATTTTTTTTATTTTCGTCATATTTTTATTTGCTGGAGACAATTTTTAGTGCGTCATCCTCTCGTCATCGTCAAGGGAAAAAGGGGCGTTGACGAAATATTTTCGTCATTGTCGTGGTTGACGAAATTAACACTGGCCACCATGTTGAAAATTCACGATGGCTCCATATCCAGTTCTTTTTAGAATGCCTTTGGCTATATGTGCACCAATTTTCATGCTTGTATCACAAACTGAACGATTGTTTTGGTTAGCCGTTGCACTATATACACTATAGGGGGCTAGAATAGCTATAGCAGTGGTTCTCAACCTTTTGTGAACAAATGCCCCCTTGACCTCATAACAAGCCTCCCAACTCCCCCCCCTTATTGTCAAATAATAGAATAGACTAATTCCCCCCATTGACAACTAAGGGTGAATCCCATTACACCGCTTAGCCCTACGCCGATCCCCTTTGACTCCGTTTTGCGCGTCCACGTGTAAGCGTAGTGGCATCCCGATTCACGTTCAGACAGATGGGTAGGGGTTCGGCGAAGGGCTTTCATCCCCTCCGCGCAGAGATTTTCCAACACCTCACTTCACGGACGGAGGGCTTCGACAGATTTCCCTGAATGCATTGCGAGTACTACCTCCTCTCAGCTTTACCCTTCTCAACACCCCCCAGGACTCCCCAATACCCCCTTGGGGGCTGTAGAGCCCCCAACTGAGAAGCAGTAACCAATAGAAAATGAATTTTGGACACAAATGCCTAGATGCACTGTCTGTCATTGAATTCCTTCTAAAGTTAAACTGTGCACTGTCATTTGTACAACACTCATTTTGCACACTGTGAAGTTTGAACACCCCTATGCCTTCCCCTTGCACGCAGTTATTTTTATCATCTCTGCCGTCACTTGGTGTGCACCTGAAAATGTGACTGCCCGCAGACAGCTACGTGGTTAACGACAGCAAGAGCCGCTGTGATTGGTCCTCTCGACCAGGCTGCTCTGTGCTCGAGAACAAACAGCTACTTCCTTGTTCTAACCTTCACTGGGCTACGGACTATGAGATGTTCATTAAATAAGTTCCTCATGCTTTGTAGCTTCATTTATTTACACGAACCAAAGACAACACGTGCACTTGCAAGTTACGATGCTGAAGTTATATCGGGACAGTAAATAGTGTTTCCATAGTTCATTCTGCTTTGTGCGATCTGTTCTCGACAATGACCCACTTCCTTGTTCCAAACTACCGCGGTGGATAGTGCAATTAAAAAAAAGGTTGACGTTTATTGCATGTTTCATTTCCATTGTCGTTGAGTCTGTGTAGCTGTGTAGCTACAAGGCAACAGACATGTATAGCTTACTCCTTGTATTGAAGGCAGTTTGAATCCTCTCACAGCGCAGACCAGATCGAGCAAAAATCAAAACGGTCTGCGTTGACCTCTGTGCGACAGGCGGCAAAGAGAGTATACACAGCCTCAAGGGGTGAAATGAGATTCAGCCATAGACTCCTAACCTCCTCAAAAAGACAGGCCCGTTCACACTTTGCTGGAAAGACTCAACTACATCATAACAGCATTGCTAAGACATTAAAGAGAGCCTTAAGTAACAGATAAAGACTTCAAGATAAAGATCTAGGGTCTTTGCAAAGGGGTTATAACTGTATAAATGTCCATAAAACAGTATAAAGTATAAGTCCTCATAAGTTATTCCATTAGGCCATTGGGTAAAACTGCACTGATGAATAAACCAGTGTTGTTTATGTTTGTGTGTTGTGTGTGTGTTGTTGTGTTCATGAATCTGGGATTCTATGTGATTGTTCACTTAGGCTGTTGTTTCTCATCAGGATGTAGCTTTCTCATCAGGATGTCTCAACAGCTTTCTTTACATTTTATTTATTTTGGATTTTTCTAGTAGCATCATCACGAACCACCCTCCCTCGGCATCAAGAACTGGCATTATTAGCTATTACCATGCTACCGCCACGTTAGAGCAACATCGCCACATTATGTAAGAGCAACTTCGATTAAACCATGAATTAGCATATTATTACCACATTGTCATTGCATTATTAGCATGTCATTAGCAGTCATTTTTTGTTGGGGGGTGGTGCATAACTGGCGTTATTGGAACGTTATCAACATATTATTAGTATGTTATAAGGGCTTATTTGACATTGGAGACACATCTGTATCACCTCATCATCTGAATTAAGGATAATGAACAATTTGGACCACATTTGCAATTCTATACAACAGACGCCATCTTGGAAAATGGCCACCATTTCAAGTAGCAAATCAGGTGGATTTGATTGTATTGGTCTTGATCACAAATATGCTGAATTTCATGTGTGTATCATAATTTGCTTGGTCAATTTGGTGCAATAAATCAATTTCTGCTGTCTTTTTGGCGGCCATCTTGGAAAATGGCCGCAATTTCAAGTGGCAAATCAGGTGGATTTGATTGTATTGGTCTTGACCACATATATGCCGAATTCCATGTGTGTATCATAATTTGCTTGGTCGATTTGGATAAACCAATTTCTGGGGTCTGTTTGGCGGCCATCTTGGAAAATGGCTGCCATTTCAAGTGGCAAATCAGGTGGATTTGATTGTATTGGTCTTGATCACATATATGCCAAATTTCATGTGTGTATCATAATTTGCTTGGTCAATTTGGTGAAATAAATCAATTTCTGGGGTCTTTTTGGCGGCCATCTTGGAAAATGGCCACCATTTTGAGTGGCAAATCAGGTGGATTTAATTTCATTGGTCTTGTGTACAAACATGTCGAATTTCATGCTTGTATCACAATTTGTTTGGTCATTTCTGTGAAAAAAAATCCATTTCTGAGGTTTTCTTTGGCGGCCATCTTGGAAAATGGCCGCCATTTCAAGTGGCAAATCAGGTAGATTTATTTATGCTGGTCTTGAGCACAAACGTGTTGAATTTCATGCTTGTATCATAATTTTATATGTCAATTCTTTGCAATAAATCAACTTTTGGGGTATTTTTTGGCGGCCATCTTGGAAAATGGCCGCCATTTCAAGTGGCAAATCGGGTAGATTTGATTGTAAGGGTCTTTGGCACATACCTGCCAAATTTCATGCTTGTATCATAATTTGCACGATTCTTGCCATATTGGCCTTGTAGCTGCTCAACTAACGGGGATAACTCGACGATAAAAAATGTGATTTGTTTGCAATAAAAAACATTTTGTCAGTTACTAAACCCTTTAATTGGATAGGGTGATGAACAACCAAATTCACCTTTTCCCTTTCTTTAAATTGACCTCAAAGTTGAAAGTGGGCTTAAAGGGTACATGGGCTTAATGGGTACGCTTACCTTAACAGTGATATGTTGGCTTGGGCATGCATCAACATACACGGTCTTAAACCCATTGGAGGAGCTAACTTGTTGTGAAGAGAAGTCTCATCACTTTGGTGATCAAAAACGGACCAACTAAGCAAGGAATTAGGTGAATTTAAAGTGCGACGGAAGAAGGGAATGTCACCAAAATTGTGCATCGTGTCAGGTATGAAGTGACTTTTGTTTCTTGCGGTGGAGATTGGATTCGTAGTAGCACTAGGTCGCTAGGTCTTGCCTATTGCTGGTGAAGTTTATCTTAGCCTCGGAGTTGGCTATGGGGTGAATCTAGAACTATAGCACAGCCGATGGAGGCTTGTCTATCATAACTGTTGCCAAAATTGAATTGCCGCGGTGTGAAATGGCTGTGCTATTGTTAGATGTTTTGGACTTTTGTAGCGGTGGCGATTTGTTCCTTTTCGTATGCATCTTGAGATACACAGTCGCAATTGCAAGAAAAACTAAATAGTTTGAAAGCCCGGTCACCTCTCACAAGTGCATCGCATAGCCTAGNCATGCATTTCTACTAATTTCACACATTGTAGACTGCCCATGGAGAAGAGAGAAACTGTCATTTGCTCTTGAACACGCCCTCACCTCCACATTAGGTGCGCGTTTCCCTTCCATAAGAAGAACTTAATAATTTTGAAGTGAAATGTTAAACAAAAAAAAGGTAAAAATCTAGTCATCCTTGGTTAGGCTACATAAAACNTGAAGTTAGTCAGATAGTG
>NW_026945672.1:0-5000 GCF_034702125.1 Engraulis encrasicolus
GAATATCAATCGAGCATCCCTCTAGATATTTAATGGCAGCAATAATGAGCTATACACTTGCAGGGAATCAATTTGTTTCGAAAGTTTTTAATTTTACAATGTCCTTCGCTAAGATAGTGCTCGCTGAAATAATGAGATATTAGTTTAATATTAGTTTTGACACCAAAATAAACTTTTTCATCAGCAACCATTGGCCTCTGCAGAGACAAAACTAACTACGGTATGTTACCATAAAACAAATCAAGACAAATGAAGCAGAACAGAACAAAGTGCAGAATTTTAGCAGATGACAAGCAGTGACATAGTTTTAAAGAAAACACTTTCAATTGTGAAGAACTCACGATGGATGGATGGATGGATGGATGGATGGATGGATGGATGGATGGATGGATGGATGGATGGATGGATGGATACAGTGTGGGTGGATAGAAGCTTCCTTCAAAAAGCAGTCATAATGAGACATGGGCTGAAACAGATTACAGTTTTTCTTGATCACTTTGACACAGTAGTCACAGCAAAAAGCACATTTTCACAACAGCCAACACAACAGTCTAACCAGTAGCCACAATTATCTAAATTAAATGTTATGTGTGCAAAAGGCTCTAGCAGTGCCTAAACCTTTAACATATGCAATAAAAGCAAACTCTGCCTTCAATCAACACACATTGCAGAGCAATGTATAGAATACTACTTGTCAGTCATTTCATAATGTGCATAACAATACAAAACACACCTATCATTTTTACTCAATTCCCCATTGTTCAACACTGTTGGCGATTACATCACCTTCATGTCATTATATATCACAGTAGTTTGGAAGACTAGCATGAATAAAAGGGAAAAACAAATAAAACAGGAATTGATGATGCAGCTTTTGTTTTATTCACACAGCATTTTAAAGTATGTCAATAACATCACAATAGTAATACGTCAAAATGTAATCAAAAAAATCAGTTTCACAAAATGAATTAGAAAAAAAAACCAAGCAACACACATTATGTCATGGCAACATCTCATGGCAATGGATCTACTCTCTCTGGGCCACATCGCCTCATCCACATCACACTCAATGTGTTCCCTGGCAATGCACCGATGGAAAAATCTTCTGGCATGCCGTATCCAGCCCTGACATTGCTCAGCATCTATTTCTTCAGCTGCTGCTGTCATGGCGGTCATCAATGGCACCTGCTGATACGGATGGTGGTCATAGACCTTCCACCTCCAAGCACTAAAAAACTCTTCAATGGGGTTGAGGAAAGGAGAATAGGCAGGGAGGAACTGCATCATCATCCTGGGGTTCATGGCAAACCACTCATGCACACGCCTAGAGTGGTGAAATGCAACATTGTCCCAGATTACCACAAATAATGGCATACCAGCCCTCACCACCCCTCTCTCCTCTGCTGGAATCAACTTGTCCCGTAGAGCATCCAGGAAAGTGATCAGTCGGTCTGTGTTGTATGGTCCTACTGTTGGCAGGCTACAGAGTACACCATTATTACATATGGCTGAACACATAGTAATGTTAGCACCCCTCTGACCAGGCACAGAAATTGTGGCTCTGTGCCCAATTAGGTTCCTCCCACGCCGTCTAACCTTGCACAGGTTGAAGCCAGCTTCGTCCACAAAAACAAACTGGTGGTGTGCCTCGCCCTCAAGCTCCATGATTCTCTGTGAAAAAAGGAAAGTTACAACTCAGTCACTTCAGTTGAAAATTAAGAAACTGCATCATGACAAGGCATTACTTATTATTTGCTTACCTCTACATAAAGGAACCTAGCTTCCTTAACTGCTTCTGAGTTCCTTTGAAAAGGAACTCTGTACAGCTCCTTCATAGCAACATGGTTCCTCTTCAGCACACGGTCAATGGTTGTAAGACTGACTGTGATATTACTGAATATGCCATCATCATCATCATCAATCACAGCTCGCCTGATGTCACGGAGTCTGATAGCGTTGTTCGCTATAACCATATTGACAATTGCCGCCTCCTGCTCAGCATTAAATACTTTCGGTCTTCCTCCAGTGCACGGCAGCCTTTCGATTCTATACACAACACAGAATTCATACAAATGAGCGACCATAGCAAATATATCCCTAAAAATATTCTTTACACTACTGCAGTACAAGTCAACATTACCTGTTTTCCAGCTGAAAAGTGTGAACTATTGAGGCCACTGTGTTCCTATTGACCACAGGCTGGACTCTTTCCCCAGCCTCCCTGAGGGACAGGCCATGGTTCACCACATGGTCAATAATTGTTGCTCGAATTTCATCCGAAACCTGAGGATTTCGACCTCGTCCTCCACCACGGACACGTCTTCGTCCCCGTGCAGCCCTTCCTCTACCACCTCCACCTCCAACTGGCCCCACTCCACGTCCACCTCCATTTCCAACTCCAACTGGCCCCACTCCAAATCCAACTCCAGCTCCAAATCTTCCACCTCTAACCCTTGCACCTCGCAACCCTCCACCACGCACTCTAACTCTCACTCTCACTCTCACTCTCTGTCTCTGTCTCTGATCTCTGTTAGCCTCCATGTTGTTGCTAAAGAAAAACCCATGTGTGTGCCGCCTTTTAAAGTCTGATGATTGGCTGCTAATTGAAACTGTGTGTGCAGACTGATTGCTAATTGATGATTATTGAGGGGGAGTGTCAAACAGGTGCTCCATTGTGTCTGTCATGCTGTTGGTAGCTTTTAAATGTTGGGAAGGTTTTCGTCAGTATGGTTACTAATGTTAAATCCATGACAATTGTACTACTTAACTCACAGCCGTGTTAACTGTTGTGAAAAAACTGTGTTAAATGTATGGAGAACATGTCAGTGCAACAATAACGTTTTAATACATGTGTAATATGTGTTTTTTGCTGTGCTCAAATCGTGACGATGAGGACTTTGTGACTTTCTGTTTCAAGAAATGTGTTAAAGCGGTCAAGAAAAACTGTACGAGGTTAAATATGTGTGTAAGCATGATGAGGGTCGACATAAACCTTTGTGGGCAACGCCTTCTTTCGATGGACGCAACACAGAAAGGATTTCCTGATTCGCTCGTTTCTCAGCATTGTTTCTGTTAATTGGGAAACACCGGGAAATGCAGCCAGGCGAGGTGACGCACCACTATGAGAGCCTTGCATGTGAGTTTAACTTGGGGTGACCGTCCGATTTCCAAAAGGAGTTGATAAAACTGTGTTTTATCGGAAGTTGGCCTTTAATCCATAATACAACAATAATTACAATTTCATTAAGATGTAACTCTAGTCTGGAAACCTGGCTTTGATACCTTGTAATTTTCTTATGATATGCCAAAGGTAGATTTAATTTAGACAGTATTCTCCTGTAGTATAATAGAGGCTTAATGGGAACACTGCAACTATACAGTCCACATATAACATTACGGGCTATTTAACACTGAACAACAGCATCCCTGAGAAGAACTGATGCTGACAAGCGATGCAATGCTCATAATGGTAATGGTTTCCCCATTGGCGTGCATATCTACACTCTACCTGGGAAATGAGAAGCCTAATTTTATTACTAGGTGATTCAGCTAATTAGCCGATCTTCTTGGTTGGAGTGTTGTGATAATTGGTGTCAGAACACATAGACGGATATTTACTCTCTGACAGTCCCATCTCTGGGTCCACATCCGTCAAGGAGGAACTGGGACAGAGTCACCACTCTCTACATTTTCAAAAATAAAGCCACGGCCACATCAACATTCATTCAAGTGGTTGCCATAGTATTTCACTGGTGTATGCAGACATGTGCAAACACAAACTCCAACGCAACTTCCTTCCTTTTCACTCTGTCTGCCACTCTGTCTCCCCCTCTGTGTCTCTGAATGAGATCAGAAAGAGGATTCGGGCCCACACACAGCAAGCGCATTGGCAGATAATGGTCTTGTCATTCACCATCATATGATTGCTATGAAACTCCCCTCTTTGTATATTGGGCCTATGTCCTCGTAAAAATCTCATTAGGCTACCCAAAAAGAGCTTGTTTATCTTTCTACAATCCGTCCGGCTTTTCATTAATCAAAAGGTTTTTTTTTTCTCCAAAGACCAGAAGGTTGAGTTGATGCCCATTCAAGTTAGCTCCTGCATAGACATAAATAAACCCTCAAAGAACTCAATAGGGAGATTTATTTTCCCTCCTGATGTAGAAGCACCTTGCTACCATTCTGCCCACAGAGCTACACAACAGTTATTTTGCCCATGGCGACTTCACGGAAACATGAAGCATGAATCACTCATGATTGGTTTGACATTCATGGAAAATTATCACATTCTAATGACTCAGTCATGCTGGCTTTCAGAGAAACATGACATACAATGCAAGGTGGAAATAATTGGAGTATTAAATGGATGTCTGTCTCCAATCCACTTGCTTTTGCATCCCCCCACCCCCTTATTTCTAGATCAAAGCTGATTAAGTAAGGGTTAACGTTCGGCGAGAAGGTCGCTACCGTGGAATAGCAGCACGACAGAGAGAATCTTTAGACCCCGACGCGGAGCGGAGGGGTCTTGTTCTCTCTGAAGTTCACACATGGCGGGGACATTTCTTTAGACCTATTTAATGTTAAGATTGTTGCTGCGCAAAACAAAACAGCGCCGTTGTGGAACACCGCTAGGCAACAGCTAGGTAGGCTAGCCAGGACAACAGGTGTTGTCTATCACAGCAGCTGATTAGAGTGACAAAGAGTAGCAGTGAACGTCTTGTTGCCATTGACAGCGGTAGCCAGGACAACGGGTGCTGTCTATCACAGCAGCTGAATAGAGTCTTGTTGAAAAGTCGCTTTAGCAGTGAAAAGTCTTGTTGCCATTGACAGCGGTCTGTTATAGACCAACCCGTCCGTTATCGAAAAATAACAGACGTCCGAACGTTGGGGAGCCCCGTTGAAATGAATGGAGCATTCGACAGATGACGTCACAACCATATAATAAACTAAGTTATTATCTACTGTACAACTCATCGTCTTTCCTCTTTAATTCCCATCAT
>NW_026945672.1:10000-39928 GCF_034702125.1 Engraulis encrasicolus
TCATGTTGGCTCAAACCATTTTGACTGAAAAGCCTCGGCTACCGGATCCTGGATCCTGGAACCGGATCCGGATCCTGTGAAAAACCCTATTATCCTGCCGGATCCGGAACCGGATCTTGGAACCGGTGCATCTCTAATTCTGATTGGATATGATTAATTGCTATGCTAGGAGCAATTCACCCACTCATGCTCCCCATGGACACCTCATAATTTCTCACATGAAGCCTGAAGAGGGCAGACCTACAGAGATGAATATTACACGACTATGTCCTGTCTCACCCTCCCCTCTCTCTCCCCTGACATTCTGATTGCATATGAGTCATTGCAGAAGCAATTCACCCACTGATGGCCTTGCTGGACACCTTATCATGCCGCATTCCCCAAAGGTGGGAGATGGGATATTTCTGACCTCCTACTTGCTGAAATGCATTGGAACGCATGTTGAAGCGGAATGTTTAAGTCGCGAGCTAGAGCCAAATCGAAGTACCCCGACTTTGAAATTGTGACGTCAACACAGTAATGACAGTGCAGAGTGACAGGAATAGTTTAAGTTTGACATGCTGGTTGGAACGCTTTCAAGTGGGAGGTAGCTGTCTCCAGGTTGCATATTGCGTAGCTCCTACCGCTCGGGAATGCTGCATCATTGCTCACATGAGGCCAAAGGAGGGCAGACCTACAGAGTTGAATATTACATGACATTGGTCTGTCATTAAGTACATCTGCCTCCCTCTTGCCTGTCTCACTTTCACCCACCCATCTCATCTGTCTCCCTCTTGCCTGTCTCACTTTCACCCATCCATCTCATCTGTCTCACTTTCACCCATCCATCTCATCTGTCTCACTTTCACTTTCACCCATCCATCTCATCTGTCTCCCAGTCACATGTTTCCCATCACGTGCAAATGAATACCTTCTGTCTGAAATTTGTCTCCCACTTCACTGCCTGTCTCCCCTCACATGGACATCAATGCCAGGTACCGGTAGCTAATTTTATGTTGAGTAACAGAGTACAAAAGGCATGCCACACCCAAATCTTCTACCCTCTATCATTTTTTAACATGAATCCACAAAAAAACACACCATCTCTCTCCCTGCCTGCCTGGGTTTGTAGCACAATCTGTTAGCATCTTGGCGTAGTGAGTCAGACTGAACGGAATGTGACTTCAAAAGATTTGCTTTGATTTCCCGCAGAGTGCCACTGCTCAAGTGTGGAACTCTCCTCCCTATGGTGCAGTTGTGCTCAGAGTTCTTATTTTCACAACAGAGACAGGGTAACGCAGGGCCTATTCCAGCAGAACAGGTGCATCAAATATTACTATCTGTTCTCTGAGAGACCCTTCTTTTGTACTGTCTGACAGTGTTTGACAGACCATAGTCACATGCTTCAGCCATGGCAGTTCGGCTATATTATTTAAACAGCCGACAACATGTCTTCAGCATGTTGAGCATGAACAATGCTAGTCTACAGGCACGGTCGTAACTACCATAGAGGACACAGAGGTCATGTCCTCGGTATTTTTTCAGAAATGTAACATTTATGATAAATCGCTCTACAAACTGTATGATCGACTAAATGCAGTCTGTATACGCCACCCCCTACTCCCTTTTATTTGCCTCAAACAGCCCATATTTTTTTAAATCATGAGTTGAAATATCCCGACTGCAGACTATTAGGCCTATATATTATCATTCTAATGTACAGTATGCAGTACAGTATACAGCATTTGACCTCAGTATTTGAACATGTCTGGTTACGGCTCTGTCTACAGGTCCATGCCTTTTGTTTATTCTTTCCCAATACCACCAATTGACTTGCATTAGCTTTTCCCCCAATGTTTTCCCCTTAAAAGGGGCGTAACGCACATAGCACATGGCACACGTCACACCGCTTATGCATATGAGAAGGCTTGCAATTAAAATGACATATATTTGGTCTGTGTGTGTGTGAGAGAGAGAGAGTGTGAAAAAAATGACAAAGCAGGTGTAGGAAAATGTTGCGTGTGCTGAAACGGGAGCATTCAAAAGGAAGCCATTTGGCTAAGACTCTCCTGCTATAAAGCAACTCATTGCCTACAACAGCGTATCCATTTCAGAGACAGCTGTTTAAGCTCAGCCCCTGCTCCGAGAGGCACCCAGCTGCAGACGTATGGGGGTAGCTCAGAGACGGACTGGACAGTCTGGCATTTGGGCACATGCCAGAAGGGCCGCGGCCCTTTAGATATCCATCGCGGCCTTCCCAATGCTCGTTGCGGCCCCATAATCAAACGATCGGAATCTATTAAGCAAATATCACGTTACCTGCGTCAAAGTTCTCCTCTGATAGCATCCCTCCAACACCGTTTCGCTATTTATACCACTGACACTGCCATATATTACACACGGACGGTGGCATATTGATGGGTGGGTCTTATGTTTCATGTTGTATTTTTCCTGAATATATATGCCAATGATGTAAAAGTGTTCAAAATAATACAAAAAACTATAGCCTACCTACTTATATTTTGCTTTTGTTTGAGACAACTGTAGTAAAGCATTGCTTTGTGGGATTTTTTTTAATTTACGTTCGGTTCCCGCCAAAAGAAAAAACGTAGGTCTAAAAGATTCATCAACATTCTGAAGCTTGTTGTGTAGAGAAAAACTGGGTAGATGTCGCGACGCGAATGGACAATTATAGCTATTAAGAAAAATGAATGAAGGTCCAGGATGAGGAGGAATAATACGAAAGAAGGGGGGAGCGGCAATGGAAATTGTTAATAAAGCACATTTGACTTGACTTGTGGTGTTTGGTGGTCACTACGCGGTGAGATGCTGCCATCTTGTGGTCTTTTTAGGTATTTTCTTAATCAGTTCAGTCCTCCGTTTCCCTAGTGACTGACGATAAACTTCCTGTGAGCATTAATAGCTACGGTGTGTGGTGGACAAGAAGTGTTCCATAAATTCAAGGTTGTTGTCACTGAAAACACGGTGTTCTGTTCGAATCTATGTCTTAGTATCTAATATGCCGGCTTCTTGGCTTGCTTGGAAGAAGATCATGAAGAAGTGTGTTGTTTTGTCTCTGCAATCACCAAGAAATCACAAGGCCATTCACACATGGAATAGGACGCAGAGCTCTCTCGCCCACACAAATATGGATATTAGAAGGTGTGTTGCACCGCCCGACAATAAGACCAGGTAGGGCTGAAGGATTTCCATTAATAATCATTGTTTATGTCCGCCGTGACACTTTTTTTTTATTTCACGTAAGGTCGCGTTTCTACTGTCATAAGCCAGTCCGTGGCTAGTCTCGCTACTAGCCAAGGTGATGTGATCTGTAAACCTTTTTAGCTTGTGGTAATCTGGGGGCTGTTATAGTTTTATTCGTACTGTATTCTTAACTTCATAACTTGGTAATGGGCTCTCGAATTGGTGGCTTGTCTTGCTGAAATACATTTTAGTAGCCATATCGATGTAGCCTACGGTATGTTGTTTTGCGTTCAGCTCTGGACTGGTTAGCATAGAAGTTGGACTGACTCCCACTCATAGTCTTGCCATCATATAGAACTAGTATTAGCTGGGCCACTGTCCACTGGACAGCGTTAAGAAGGGGCTTTTGCGTAAAGAAGCGGTGGGAGAGCAAAGCGGACATCAAAAGTGGTTGGTTCATTGATTTTATAGTGTGTGTGTGTGTGTGTGTAGGCACGTTGATGCTTGCCTGGTGCCTGTTGTTTAAAGGTTGGTTTATGAAACTTCAGTGTTTACTAGGCCTACTATTTTATTAATAGTCACAATTTCTCTCTGTGTGGGGCGGGCCAACGAGTGCAGAGTGCGCTTGTTATAATAACGCACCGTTTTCGACGTGTAGGATTGTCACAACTCCACGAAACCCGATGCTCACCTCGTCACAGCAATCCCAACAGCAATCATCAATCAGATCCAATTCCCCTGTTTTCTAATTGGTCCCATGATCCACTTACCTTCATCAATGTTCCCATTATCCTCCACACCTGAAGGCCACTCCAGATGAACTGAATCCGCCACACCTGAAGGTCTCTGCAGCTGAACTGAATTCTCGTTAGCAAGTCATTTAACACATTGAATACCGGCGGTGCTCACGGAATTATGTCGTAGAATACCAGCGTTCTAAGCCCTTTTTTACGTTTTTTTGTAGACTCACAGCTTATTATGTGATAGGGCCACTGAAATATGTTATGACTCGTTTGAAAGTGGAGACGCTGCCCTCTTAGTAGGTGAAAACTGTGTGTCTCTACGAGCTTTTATTGCCGAGTAAACCCACGCTAAACCGAAGTGGGTATCCATGGAATTCAGCTACAATCGGAGATATTGAGGTTTTTGTGAAGGGTGCGCTTCTTCAGAATGTGACGAGTTTGAAAGGGGATGAGTTGGTTTTAATCACAATTTGGTGCAAGGTTAGCTCTGACACACATCTTCCTGCACGTCAAGACACGCCTCCTGCTCTAAACCACTACGACAACGGCAATCAATGCCCTTCGAAATCCACGTTTTTCACACAGACTGAACACAAGCTCTTTGCACACATGCAGAAGGTCGGACATTTGCTAAAATAGTTCCCGATGACTCCCGAAATAATAGCCCAACATTGACAACAAATCCCAATGATATGATGCTTAGATGTAGCCCATCCAATCCATATGTAGCCATCTATGCTAGCTTCTGGCTTTTCACATACAGGAAGACAGTTCAACATAGGGGTGAATAATCAAATAAACTTATCTGGTTGGCGATCAAACTTCTAAATCGGAGCGCATTACTCCAATTACAATTCGGGTGCCATTTTGATCCAAGGAGCTGGTAAAGGTCTAGGTAGCAAGCCCAGAAAGTTCAAGATACTCCTGGCACGATATACAATGGTCTCTGTGTTTACCTATTGCGTGAAGTCAGACACAATACAAGCTACCGATCGTGGGCTACTAGGGAAACAACAACATAGCACGATTCACGAATACGGCAGCACACCTCCTGCTCTGTCACACTACGACACCAGCAATCGATGCCCTTTGAAATCCCCGTTTTTCACGTGGACTGAACACAAACTCTTTGCACACATGCAGAGGGTGAGACATTTGCTAAAATAGCTCCCGATGACTCCCGAAATAATAGCCCAACATTGACAACAAATCCAAATGATATGATGCTTAGATGTAGCCTAGCCCATCCGATCCGAATCATATGCGGTGGCAGATGGACACTCCCAACTGAGATCGCTCCCGGACGTGTAGTCCCAGGTGTTTCTATCACTCCCGGACGTGTAGTCCCACCCGGATCGATAGTCTGGCTAGTGGGAGCGAGCCGACAGGGGAGCGTCCTGCGTTGGGAGCGACAATCAGGGAATCATGATATGTAGCCATGCTAGCTTCTGGCTTCTCACATACAGGAAGACACAGAAACTTATCTTTTTGGCGATCAAACGTCCAAATCGGAGCGCATTACTGCAATCACATATCGGGTGCCATTTGGATCCAAGGATCTGGTAAAGGTCTAGCAAGTCCAGAAAGTTCAAGATACTCCAGGGACTATACAATGGTGTTTACCTATTGCGTGAAGTCAGAGACAACACATGCTACAGTGACCGTACTAGGGAAATCAATGCAGGCAGCGCGATAGGCGACATGGGTTGGCATCCAGACATCTTGGTAAGTTAAATTAAAATATCCAAATCATAACACTCAAACATCATAACAATCAAACAACTTTGGACTGCAAATGTTGTCATTTATGTCCATCACAGAGCTACCAAAATCACATATATTGTCCATTGAAGGGTGTAGATTCAAAATATGATATTTAAATGCAAAAACGTATTTTTACGTTTTGGTATACAACGCATGGGCGTGAAAAACGCATTATCACGTCGTCGGTACCCAATGTGTTAAGTTGGACTCAAAACTGCATTCCTTGTCTGGTCTCGTTGGAAGACACCCTGTTTTGCCTTTTGCTCCAGAGCTACTTTGTTGAAGACCTTTGTTTGTTTGACAAAATCTCCTTTGTTTGAAGTTTGATGAAATCTCCTTTGTTTTGAAGCTGCTGAAAAAGAATTAAAGACCTTCAAGTTTCACGGTACTTATCTGCCTCCTATCTCCTCCTGTGTCTGACATAACAGAAGACCAGACCAGGCATGGAGCCTTCAACAACCCAGCAAGCGAATGCCTTCCAGGCGTTGGAGGAAGAATTCAGAAGACGGAATCACGCTCCAGTGCCAATGGAGGTTCCTGTACCAGTCCCCGCTCCAGCTCCTGTTCCGGTCAATGCTCCAGCGCCAGCTCCGAATCCTGCACCTCCACCTACTCAACTCATTCATGCTGCTCCGGTGGCCAAACCAGCGACATACTCCGGGTCTCCAGAAAGCTGTAAGGGATTCCTTCTCCAATGCTCCCTGATGTTTGAGATGCAGCCAGAACGGTATCCGACCGAGAAGTCCAAGATAGCCTACATCATCTCCCTCCTGTCTGGCAGAGCACTTCAGTGGGCTGAGACCATCTGGAATGCCCCGGGGCCCAGTCACCACTACCGCTCAGCGCTTCATGGACCACTTCAAAGAAGTCTTCAGTCTTCCGGATGGTGATTCGTCGCTGCAGGCCCGGCTGTACGCCCTTCGACAAGGAACACTGCCCATAACTGAGTATGCCCTGCAGTTCAGAACACTAGCCGCAGCAAGCGGATGGAATGAAGTGGCCCTCATCACAGTGTTCCGACAAGGCCTAAATCCCTCCCTGCGTCTCCATTTGGCTGCGTATGATGACACCATTGGTCTTGAGCGGTTCATCCAACTTGCAATTCGAGTCGCCCATAGGAGAGAGACCTGCTTCATGGGTCCTGGAAGATCCGCCACCGCCATAGCACCGTCCATGAACAGCCCGGATCAAGCGGAGGAAGCCATGGAGGTGGACACCATTCGTCTATCCCCCACAGAGAGACGCTGACGCATGGAGAACCAGCTTTGCCTCTACTGTGGAGAGAAGGGTCACATGATCTCACGCTGTCCAAAGAGACCTCCAAGACCTATGGTGAGCGCAGTCTCTTCTCCTGGCATACATTTAAAGCCATTGATAATATCTGCCCAGCTGTGTATGTCCAACTCAACCCACCGTGTACATGCCCTCCTAGATTCTGGCTCAGCGGGGAACTTCATCTCCGGCGCACTCTGCAACCAGCTCCAGATCCCTCGGGTCCAATGCTCCCCCACCTTCACCGTGCAATCAGTAATGGGAAAACCTCTCTCTACCAGGCAAGTGACATCACAAACCTCCTCCCTCCAACTTAAGATAGGGGCCTTGCATGTTGAAGACATCTCCTTCCATGTCCTAGAGGAATCCCAGATTGATCTAGTGTTAGGTAGGCCCTGGCTGATAGTGCATGCCCCTATAGTGTCCTGGTCCACCGGCGAGATCCTGCGCTGGGGTGAAGCTTGCCAAGGACGCTGTTTTCCACAGCTCCCTCTCACTAGAGCAGTCCCTCTGTGTGCAACGTCAGTGGAAAGCCCCAATCAAAACCACCAGATCCAGATCCCCTCTCACTACTCCAGCTTCCAAGATGTGTTCAGCCCACAACGTGCCACTACGCTCCCCCCTCACCGTCCCTGGGACTGCGCCATAGATCTCATCCCCGGACAACCCCTGCCGAACGGAAAAGTCTACTCGCTCTCTCTACCGGAACAGGCAGCTATGGAAACCTACATTGAGGAGTCACTGCACCAAGGCTATATCCAACCTTCAAAGTCCCCAGCTGCCTCTTCATTCTTCTTCATAGCAAAAAAGGATGGAGGTTTGCGGCCCTGTGTGGACTACAGAATCCTGAACAAGGCCACCGTCAAGTTCCGCTATCCTCTACCCTTGGTGCCGTCAGCATTGGAGTCCCTCCGGGGGTCCACCATCTTCTCCAAATTAGATCTTAGGAGTGCCTACCACCTAGTGCGCATTAGAAAAGGAGACGAGTGGAAAACGGCATTTGTGACACCCACTGGCCACTATGAGTACAAGGTAATGCCCTATGGCCTAGCCAACGCCCCCTCCGTGTTCCAAGGTTTCATGAATGAAATATTCAGAGATTTCCTGCACAAATTTGTGATCGTGTACATTGACGACATATTAATTCATTCTCCAGACCTACCCAGCCACATCCACCACGTCAACCAAGTTCTCACCAGACTCCGAGAACACCAGCTGTTCCTCAAAGCAGAGAAATGTCAATTTCACCTGTCCACCACCCATTTCTTGGGCTACAACATTCACTCCCAGGGAGTCAGCATGGATGACGGCAAGGTCCAAGCGGTCCTGTCCTGGCCTCAACCGGAGACAATCAAACAGCTCCAGAGATTCCTTGGCTTCGCCAACTTCTACAGACGGTTTATTCACAACTTCAGCCAACTAGCCACTCCACTCACTTCCCTCTTGCGCAACAAGCCCAAACGCCTGCTATGGAACCCCTCTGCTACACAAGCCTTCCTCCATCTCAAGAATGCCTTCGCAACCGCTCCTCTGCTGTGCCACCCAGATCCCGAACTTCCTTTCACTGTAGAAGTGGATGCCTCCAGTACAGGAGTTGGAGCTGTACTATCACAACCGCATGGTGAGCCGCCCCGTCTCCTTCCCTGTGCATTCTTTTCAAAGAAGATGAGTCCTGCTGAGAGCAACTACGATATCGGAAATAGAGAACTCTTGGCCATCAAGCTGGCAATCGAGGAGTGGCGTCACTGGCTAGAAGGAGCTAAGTTTCCCTTCACTGTGTTCACAGATCACAAGAACCTGCAATACCTACGTGAAGCTAAAAGGTTAAACCCCCGCCAGGCAAGATGGGCTCTCTTTTTCACTAGATTCCAATTCTCCATCCGATATCGCCCAGGCCCTCTCAATGGTCGTGCAGACGCTCTGTCCCGTATTCACTCTCCCGAAGATGCACCAGAGGAACCAGAAACAATCCTGCCATCCAGTGCAATAGTCAGCCCCATCCAGTGGACCTTGGATGAAGAAATCCGTCAAGCCTCAGTATCCGACCCGGCACCCACCGACACTCCTGCCAACCTTATCTATGTGCCAAAAACTATCCGGCGTTCCCTCCTCACCTCTGCACACTCCATACCAGGCACCGGACATCCCGGTGTAAACTCAACACTGACCCTTCTCGAGGACAAGTACTGGTGGCCAGGTATGGCAAGAGATGTTCAAGAGTTTGTTCGCAACTGTTATGATTGTGCTATGTCAAAGACCCCTCGCCACCTGCCAGCAGGAAAACTAGTCCCCCTGCCGATTCCACAGAGACCCTGGACACATCTTGGCATAGATTATGCCACTGACCTGCCTTCCTCAAATGGCTACACAAGCATCCTAGTGGTGGTAGACCGCTTCTCGAAGGCATGCAAATTGATCCCCATGAAAGGAGTTCCAACAGCACAGGAGACAGCGGAAGCCCTCTTCACTCAGGTCTTCCGGAACTTTGGATTGCCAGAAGACATTGTTTCGGATAGAGGGTCCCAGTTCATATCCAGGTTTTGGCGGGCTTTCCTTCGTCTACTGGGGGTGACGGTGAGTTTGTCATCCGGCTACCATCCCCAGACCAACGGACAAACCGAGCGCAAAATACAAGAGGTATGTCGCTTTCTCCGTACATACTGCCACCGCCACCCCACAAGCTGGAGTCGATTCCTCCCCTGGGCGGAATATGCACAGAATTCCATCCAGCAATCCACCACAGGATTGACACCATTCCAGTGTGTGCTCGGCCATCAACCGCCCATGTTTCCATGGTCAGGAGAATCCTCAGAAGTTCCGGCAGTCGACCAATGGTTCAAGGAGAGTGAGAGAGTGTGGGCCCGAGCCCACCGTCAACTGCAAAGGGCTCTCCAACGCCGCCGCCACTATGCTGATGCCCGCCGCACACCGGCCCCTGCATACACCGTGGGCCAGAAAGTGTGGCTCTCTACACGGGACCTGCGGATGCGGCACCCCTGCAAGAAACTCAGACCTAAATATATAGGCCCCTTCGTGATCTCCCACCAGATCAACCCTGTTACTTACCGTCTCCAACTTCCACCTGAGTATAAGATTCACCCAGTGTTTCATGTGTCTCTGTTGAAACCGTGTTACTCACCTGATTCTTTGTCCTCCGCAGACCCTGGGATTGCTGTGCCTTCTCCATCGCCACTACTCCTGGACGAGGGTCCCATCTATGCTGTCCGCCAGATCCTCAAGTCCCGGCGCCGCGGCGGTCGTCTCGAGTAGGGGAGACCGGGGTTGGTTGTCACACGGGTAGGTTGTCACAGTCATCATATCTCTGCCACTATAGGGCGTAGATCAAAAGTTTTGACACATATCTGTTCAGAATTGGGGTCTAAGGTCACCTACGTTGATAGTGGAGGTGAAAACAGCATCACTTTGAAGTGAGACAACTGAAAGTGTTTTTCACATGCAAAACCAACTTTTGAGGACTCCATTGTTTTTCTTATAAGTTGATGTCACAATAAATATTGCCATTTGAAAGTGTAAAGGTAAAGCTACAAATTGGTTAGTTTCTTTCGGAACTAGAGTAATGCATGTGGACACAAGCCTCCAAAATAGCTCAAAATGTCAGTTGGGGTAGGTTGTCACATTTTTTCCGGGGTTGGTTGTCACATGAATTACATTGCAAAGTTGTTTGTACTGGCATTGTTATGACTTTTATTGGGCTATAGTTTGTCCTGTACACTGTATGTTTGCATGATTGAGGATTGGTTGGCTTTGTGTTAAACAAATATGAACTTATGGATAACATTTATGGATTAATGATTTTTAATGAATTTCAGTGACATTTTAATGAATTTAATGAAATTAAGTGAAAATTAAATAAACTGATGGCTTTTTAAAATGTAATTGATGATTTTATACACATGAGATTAGTTTAGTGTAGTTTAGTTTCATATTTCATTGAAAATAATGAAAAATATATAATTTAAAATATGTCTCTATTTTTCCATTTTCCCCATTACAATAACACAGGGACAACCAACCCCATGGGGTGTGACAACCTACCCCGCAATGGGGTTGGTTGTCACATCTGTGCAAGGTGCCTTTGACAATCCATATCTTTTTAAGAGAAAGGAGTCTTCTGGATCTAAGACTATCCAAATGGACCTGAGACATCAGTCAATAACTATGGACAGAAAGGGTGTCCTTACCATATACCAATGTAGCAGAAATTAGATTTAAGTAAAAAGTGTGACAACCAACCCCGGTCTCCCCTACTTGGTTGACTGGGACGGGTATGGACCAGAGGAGCGCTCCTGGGTTCCTCGCCATGACATCTTGGACCCCGCCATGCTCGATGAATTCCATGTTGCTCACCCCAGTCAGCCTGCACCGCGCCCCCGTGGTCGTCCACCTCGCCGGGTACCCTCGTCCATGGAGATGGTGGCTGGAGGGGGGGGTACTGTCACAACTCCACGAAACCCAATGCTCACCTCGTCACAGCAATCCCAACAGCAATCATCAATCAGATCCAATTCCCCTGTTTTCTAATTGGTCCCATGATCCACTTACCTTCATCAATGTTCCCATTATCCTCCACACCTGAAGGCCACTCCAGATGAACTGAATCCGCCACACCTGAAGGTCTCTGCAGCTGAACTGAATTCTCGTTAGCAAGTCATTTAAGTTGGACTCAAAACTGCATTCCTTGTCTGGTCTCGTTGGAAGACACCCTGTTTTGCCTTTTGCTCCAGAGCTACTTTGTTGAAGACCTTTGTTTGTTTGACAAAATCTCCTTTGTTTGAAGTTTGATGAAATCTCCTTTGTTTTGAAGCTGCTGAAAAAGAATTAAAGACCTTCAAGTTTCACGGTACTTATCTGCCTCCGATCTCCTCCTGTGTCTGACGTAACAAGGATGCACCATGCACCTAATTGTAGTAGGATCAGGATGCACCTTGTGTTTACCAATGTGTTTTCATGTGGTGCGCGGTCACCAAGTTGTTGCAACTGTGTCTGTGTGTCTGTGTGTCTGTGTGTGCGTGGGGGGGTACTGGGGGGTCTTGGGGCCGCGTTGTGGGTCAAAATGCCAGGGCCGTTCGGTAACACTTTATAATAAGTACCCCTTTTTGAGCATTAGTTAGCCCTTAGTTAAGCCTTATTTTAACATTAGTTAACCCTTAGTGAAGCACAAGTTAGTCATTATGTAAGTGTTATTTCTTATTTCTTAATCATTAACTACTACCGTTAGTAAATGGTTTGTGTGTACTGATGTAACTGTTCGCTAAGCAAAGTTAAGCCTTAGTTAAGCCTTATTTTTAACATTAGTTAACCCTTACTGAATCACGAGTTAGTCATTATGTAAGTATTATTTCTCATTTCTTAATCATTAACTTCTACCGTTAGTAAATGGTTTGTGTGTGCTGATGTAACTGTTCGCTAAGCAAAGTTAAGCCTTAGTTAAGCCTTATTTTAACATTAGTCAACCCTTAGTGAATCACGAGTTAGTCATTATGCATTTCTTGGTAATGATTAGTTTATGGTGATTGAACTTTCTGATAAGCATTAGTAAATCATCATTAAAATGTCAGATAACCCACCTTTATTTATGAAAAAAACATTATCTCTTTGTTGCCTCCTACCACCTAACCATTACCAAGTACTATTAGGCATGTATGGCAACTGTTTGTAAACTCTTGCTTTAGCATTAGTGAAATCTTAATTAACCTTTTTGTAATGGTTAGTGTGTGATGACTGGTAACATGGCAAACAGTAAGTTGAGGCTCATGTGACTGCCCCTCATGGATGTTTCTGGACATTAACAAATGACTTGATAAGCATTGCTTATGCATTATCAAGGATTTATAACCCATTACTTAAGTATATCTGGGGAACTGATCTAAAGTGAAAACCTTCCCATGCTTTACAACACATTAACAAATGACTTGTTAAGCATTGCTTATGATTTATCAAGGATTTACAACCCATTACTTAAGTATATCTGGGGAACTGATCTAAAGTGAAAGCCTGTTATGGCTTCACAACACATTAACAAATGATTTGATAAGCATTGCTTATGCATTATCAAGGATTTACAACCCATTACTTAAGTATATCTGGGGAACTGATCTAAAGTGAAAGCCTGTTATGGCTTCACAACACATTAACAAATGATTTGATAAGCATTGCTTATGCATTATCAAGGATTTATAACCCATTACTTAAGTATATCTGGGGAACTGATCTAAAGTGAAAACCTGTTAAGGCTTTACAACACATTAACAAATGACTTGATAAGCATTGCTTATGCATTATCAAGAATGTTCAACTCATTACTCACTCATATCTGCGAAACGTTTAAAGTGAAAACCTTTCCATGCTTTCCAAAACATCAACAAATTACTTGATAAGCATTGCTTATGCATTATCAAGGATTTATAACCCATTACTTACGTATATCTGGGGAACTGATCTAAAGTGAAAACCTGTTAAGGCTTCACAACACATTAACAAATGACTTGATAAGCATTGCTTGTGCATTATCAAGGATTTATAACCCATTACTTAAGTATATCCGGGGAACTGATCTAAAGTGAGAACCTGATAAGGCTTTACAACGCATTAACAAATGACTTGATAAGCATTGCTTATGCATTATCAAGGATTTAAACCCCATTACTTAAGTATATCTGGGGAACTGATCTAAAGTGAAAACCTGTTAAGGCTTTACAACGCATTAACAAATGACTTGACAAGCATTGCTTATGCATGATCAAGGACTTACAACTCATTACTAACGCATATCTGGGGAACTTTTAAAGTGAAAATCTTTCCATGCTTTCCAAAACATCAACAAATGACTTTGTTGAGCATTGCTTATGCATGGGAGGCAACATCTGAGAGATCTTACTATTCTCATCAAAACATTTACAAACCACTTACACAATACATTTGAGATGTGAGATGATGTCCTTCATGGTAACGGCAACACAAGACAGACAACTTCAATATCTTTAACTATTTAATTTTTAAAAGATAACAGTTATCAGCTTAAACAGTAACATAATGAAGAAAGAGAGATGAGGACTAGCAAAATGAAGAGATTAGATGAGGGGAGAGCTTGTGGAGAGGAGAGGGAGGCAAGAGAAGAGATATAGTGCATTCATGTGGTCTTATCTAGTAGATATTATCTAGTTGTGAAGTGGTATTTACAAGTGCGTTGCGTTCATGTGCTATTTTGTTGTTGTTTACAACTTAAAGATGGTGGACCAGAGTGAGACTCTGGCCATTTTTTTTTGTTAATAAAACGATAATAGACTGTTGTTCATCAGCTACAGCAAGCAAATGAATTAGGAAGTCAAAAGGTAAAAATGCTGAATATTTTCTGACAGTCATTTACCATGACTATCTGAACATACTGAATGCCGGTTTTTGAGTATTTCAACTTAGTGGTTGCCATGGTGAGAGTAGAGCCAGCTGTAGTGTACGTCATCAGCTCGTAAAGTCGTTAATCAAAATGTTCTACAAGGGCCGGTGGCGTTCATGTGTGCTTCGGATGTCAGTGTTTGGTATTTACGTAATTACCACATGAACGCACAATTAGGAACTGTACTGCATTTAAAAGATATGTTCTACTGGGCAGCAGCAGTGAGCCCGTAGGCTACTTTTGAGCTCAGCCACTTTGCACTGTAGTTCAGGATCTCCCCAAAATAATTGTTATAATAAAAATATAGGTATTGAGGGTCTGTAATAGTGATCTAAAGTGAAAGCTGTAGAAACTGCATGATGACTTCTGTTCAGCTATGAAAATACTCCGGGTGTCGGCGGGCGTTATGGGAGAGAGGTGGCCGGACGTTCACGGCCTCTATGGGAGCTAAAGGGTTAAAGGAACTTTTCTGACGATGATGGTCCTTTTTTTAAGGGTAAACTGCCTTCATGATGCTACCTGTGAGGAAACAAATAAAAAAGCACAGTTTAAACATTAATTTTGTTATTTGTAGGCTACTGCCAAAAGGTAGATTAAGCTTACACTAAGCGCAAAACATTCCCCTCCATTTGAGCCATTGCAAGCACAGAGCAAAATAGCAGAAATCGCTAGTTAGCATGCTAGTTAACAAAATTTGCTAAGCAATATTGTTCTCTACAACTAATAGAGTACTCAAACACCCACTTGCATAGAGACATACAACTGCTTAGGTGGACAAGTAATGTTAACCCTCAGAATTCACTCTGACACAATTTGTAAACAACAGCACCATAACTGAAAGCCCAAGTTTTTTTTTTTTTTTTTGAAAACTAGACATCTCAACCATAATTTTGATACCTCATATGTGTGGGTATCTGCTGTACAACTAACAGTGACATTGTTTTTTTGTTTATTTTTTTTTTAAAACGTTTTTAATATAGGCCTATATATATTTTTTATTTTATTTTACCTTGACCAGAATACTGTTGAAATGACACAACGTTGAAATCGCGGTAAAATACAGCTCAGTCATACTCATTACTCTCCGTCAAAACAACCGAAAATGGCCAGCAGGAAACACAATTAACTTTGTAACTCTTTTTCACTAGTTTTAGAAATCTCTGATCTCTTAATTACAGGGGTAATACCAAAGATTCTCTATTCTAATTAGCATCGTCTCTGATAATTCAAATATTCCAGGAAGTGGTTAATCGACCGGATGTTGTTTTGTGATCAGTGATGCGTTTCCAGGGGACGTTCTTTGAGGGGACACATTAAACTTTGAGGAAGTAGTGTCTTGTTCAGTGTTCACGGTTTGTATTGCTGAAGGACAATTACAAGTCTAAATGGAGAAGAGTCGTCATTTCAAGGTGTTTTCGCGGACGTATTGGCATGTGGATGTTGACAGTGTCGGAAGTATTAATCAAAGTTGACACGAGAAGTTGGAGCGAATGCGAGAAGAGCATGCGATGAGCTGCCTGCCTGCTGCTGCCTACTGCCTACTCCTGCTGCTGCCGCTGCTGCTGTTGCATCCAAGTAAGTTTGGCTGCTAAAATGTTTTGATATTCACTGAACAGACATGCAATTGCCTGCATAGTCCTTTCTTATTTGAAAGATGAATCCCTGTCGCTTGCAAGATACACAATCTCATGCCCATCGTGCATAGCTAATTCATTGCATTGGGGAGAGGTGGACGCCGGATGTAAACAAACTGAGAGGAGGTGTCACGTTGAGTAGCTTTGCAGATGTAGGCAGAGATTGGCACATTACTAACGGTGTTGGACTACCATAAATGTAAGTTAGTTTCTTTTCTGAGGTCTTTGTAGTGAGTCATGTTGTTTTTTGTATGTTTAGATGAGGTAAGCTTAAGCCTACTGACTTCTGAAATGACTGCATGCATGATTTGTCCCAAGCTTTCTTACAGTAGGCTACTGACCTCAGAAATAATTCATGGCGTTGTGAACCTGCTGATGTATTTATTTGCACTCATGTAGTAATTTACTGTCATGAAAGCTAAATTGTGACTTGACTTTTCCCTCTCTCAGTTGTTGGCTCATGACAGATTTATTTGATAAGTGGAAGTGCCCGCTGATGCAGACCCAGTGTAGGCCTAAGTATACATGCTGGCATTGTTTTTGTGACATTTAATCTCATCTAAATCATCATGTTTTTGAACAGTGTTGGGTAGCCAGCCACCCATGCATGTTGACACAGCCAGCAGCGGGCACCCATGGCACATGGGGATGGACCCAGGAGTGGAGGATGACCCAATAGGGTGAGTTAGTGAGCTAATGTCATACACATGTAATTGTTTTAGGTGTATGGGAAATAATTAAATGTTTGTTTACATTGTACAGATGAACGTTCAGCCCACTCACTGTTGACACCAGTGACACAGTATTGACCAGATCTCCTGGAAGTGCCCCCTGACGCAGACCCAGTGTAAGTATGCATGCTGGCACTGTTTCGTTTATTTAGGCTATGCAGGGCTTGACACAGTATTTGCTTTTAGTGATATGTAATAAATATTTTGTCTGATATTAAATCTGATCTAAATCTCATCATGTTTTTGAACAGTGTTGGGTAGCCACCCATGCACGTTGACACAGCCAGCACTGAGCACCCAGGGGGATGGAACCAGGAATGGAGGATGGTCCAATAGGGTGAGTTGCTGAGCCAATGTCAGAAACATGTAGTCTATACCCTACCCTCATATGTAAACCTTCGCTAGTCTGTTTCTCCCTTAATATTGGTGTCAGATTCGCACAAATGCAGTTCTGGGGTGCTACCTTGCTACTAAACAGGCACAGCAAGTATGATTTGAAATCCGTGTCGGTCAGTGCTAATTTTGAGAGGAATTTTTAATTTAGTTTAAGTCTCTTGACGAAAATGCAATTTTAGTTTTAGTCACAATTTGGTCATCTAAATCATTTTTGTCTTAGTCTAGTTTTAGCTGACTAAAATTCATACAATTTTAGTCGCCGAAATCTAAAATAATTTTAGTCAACCAAAATATTACATTCATTTCCTCTTGTCTACACTTCTCTATAAAATTGTCAAACTAAAATACAATTTGGGGAAATCAATGATTAAAATTACATATTGTAATCATGAAATATTGTCAAAAACTGCCAGAGTGTCTTATAAGCCAGTGCGTCCAATGTGTAAAAAAAATCATGGCCACGACACTCATACAGCTCTGTCGATATTTTACGACTTCGGGGGAAAAAACGGGACTGCACGTTATGAAAAAATACTTGTGGGTATACCAGTAATCAAGAGCGTCGCGGGGTAGCCTACAGGCACCTGTTGGAAGACGTCTCTCTCTCTCTCTCTCTCTCTCTCTCTCTCTCTCTCTCTCTCCCTCGTGCGCGTATTGCAAGCTGTTGCATATTATTTGCTTGATTCGAAGTTGTGATGGCATACGCGCTCTCGTTGACATGGTTGTGTCCATGTTGCATGCATTCGCAAGATGTTATTGGAAAAACGCATATGAAAGCGTGGAAAGGCCGTTTACTTCCTATTTCAGTGTCCTTGACTGAAACAAGTCGCAAAACTCCACACTTCCGAATCCTTTGCGATCAGCACTAAAGTGATTCTTATCAGAAGGCTTGTACCAACGCATAGACCCTTAAATTACAAACATTAGCGAACATTGAAAAAAGATCAGACAACGACCGTCGGGTAGCAGGTTCATGAAAGCGACTGGGAGTGGAGAAAAAAAAGGCATCGTTAGAGAAAGATGTTTGCTACTTTAGGACAGACAGCACCACCACTATTTCATGACTGCATAAACTTCTTCGTCATGGATAAATGGGCAACAATATTTTTGTCCAGCCAGGATTGCCCTGAAAAGTAGGCTGCTGCTGTTAAAAAAAGGTCACGGGCGTGCAGCACCGACGCTGCCTGTCACTGTGCCTGCGTGTTTGTGTGTGTGAGGGAGGGGAGGGAGACGCGGAGCAGATGGGTCGCGACTTGCGAAAGATCAGGAAATTCTTTTTCAATGTTTCAGTGACATATTAACAAAAATGCTTCCTATTGGTTTTCGTCTCCGATGGTATTGTAGTCACATTTTTATTTTTTTGACGAAAATATAAATCAATATCGTTATATTTTTCGTACAAACACATGCTGTTTTTTTCGTTATCGTTTTATTGTCGTCAGGGGGAAAAACAATGGTTAACGATAATTATGGCGAAAATATTTCGTCACGAAATTAACACTGGTGTCGGTCGGGTCCCAAAGTGTCTGATTTCACGTGAAATGACCCTATGGCATGTTTATACAGTAGGTTTAAATAAGACGAGATGTACTCCAATGTCATGCGCCTTTCTGTTCCAAACCCTTTGGAAGGGACTGTATATGGAAAAAGTCGATAACGGTCTGAGTTCCTGCTTCTTAGTGCATATTGCTTTCTACATGACTTGTGTCCAATAATATTGCCCATAATTGAAAACTGTGCTTTTTTTGTTTGTTTCCTCACAGGTAGCATCATGAAGGCAGTTTACCCCTGAAACTTTTTACAAAGGACCATCATCGTCAGAGAAGTTCCTTTAACCCTTTATCTCCCATAGCGGCCGTGAACGCCCGGCCACCTCTCTCCCATAACGCCCGCCGACACCCGGAGTATTTTCATAGCTGAACAGAAGTCATCATGCAGTTTCTACAGCTTTCACTTTAGATCACTATTACAGACTCTCAATATATTTTTATTATAAAAACTATTTTGGGAAATCCTGAACTACAGTGCAAAGTGGCTGAGCTCAAAAGTACGGGCTCGCTGCTGCTGCCCAGTAGAAAATATCTTTTAAATGCAGTACAGTTCCTAATTGTGCGTTCATGTGGTAATTACGTAAATACCAAACACTGACATCCGAAGCACACATGAACGCCACCGGCCCTTGTAGAAAATTTTGATTAATGAATGCACTATATCTCTTCTCTTGCCTACCTCTCTTCTCCACAACCTCTCCCCTCATCTAATCTCTTCATTTTGCTAGTCCTCATCTCTCTTTCTTCATTGTGTTACTGTTTAAGCTGATAACTGTTACTTTTAAAAATTAAATAGTTAAAGATATTGAAGTTGTCTGTCTTGTGTTACCGTTACCATGAAGCACATCATCTCACATCTCAAATGTATTGTGTAAGTGGTTTGTAAATATTTTTGATGAGAATAGTAAGATCTCTCAGATGTTGCCTCCCATGCATAAGCAATGCTCAACAAGTCATTTGTTGATGTTTTGGAAAGCATGGAAAGATTTTCACTTTAAAAGTTCCCCAGATATGCGTTAGTAATGAGTTGTAAGTCCTTGATAATGCATAAGCAATGCTTATCAAGTCATTTGTTAATGCGTTGTAAAGCCTTAACAGGTTTTCACTTTAGATCAGTTCCCCAGATATACTTAAGTAATGGGGTTTAAATCCTTGATAATGCATAAGCAATGCTTATCAAGTCATTTGTTAATGCGTTGTAAAGCCTTATCAGGTTCTCACTTTAGATCAGTTCCCCAGATATACTTAAGTAATGGGTTATAAATCCTTGATAATGCATAAGCAATTCTTATCAAGTCATTTGTTAATGTGTTGTGAAGCCTTAACAGGTTTTCACTTTAGATCAGTTCCCCAGATATACTTAAGTAATGGGTTATAAATCCTTGATAATGCATAAGCAATGCTTATCAAGTCATTTGTTGATGTTTTGGAAAGCATGGAAAGGTTTTCACTTTAAAAGTTTGCCAGATATGAGTTGGTATTGAGTTGAAAATTCTTGATAATGCATAAGCAATGCTTATCAAGTCATTTGTTAATTCGTTGTAAAGCCTGAACAGGTTTTCACTTTAGATCAGTTCCCCAGATATACTTAAGTAATGGGTTTTAAATCCTTGATAATGCATAAGCAATGCTTATCAAGTCATTTGTTAATGTGTTGTAAAGCCTTAACAGGTTTTCACTTTAGATCAGTTCCCCAGGTATACTTAAATAATGGGTTATAAATCCTTGATAATGCATAAGCAATGCTTATCAAGTAATTTGTTGATGTTTTGGAAAGCATGGAAAGGTTTTCACTTTAAACGTTTCCCAGATATGAGTGAGTAATGAGTTGAAAATTCTTGATAATGCATAAGCAATGCTTATCAAGTCTTTTGTTAATGTGTTGTAAAGCCTCAACAGGTTTTCACTTTAGATCAGTTCCCCAGATATACTTAAGTAATGGGTTATAAATCCTTGGTAATGCATAAGCAATGCTTATCAAATAATTTGTTAATGTGTTGTGAAGCCATAACAGGCTTTCACTTTAGATCAGTTCCCCAGATATACTTAAGTAATGGGTTGTAAATCCTTGGTAATGCATAAGCAATGCTTAACAAGTCATTTGTTAATGTGTTGTAAAGCATGGGAAGGTTTTCACTTTAGATCAGTTCCCCAGATATACTTAAGTAATGGGTTATAAATCCTTGATAATGCATAAGCAATGCTTATCAAGTCATTTGTTAATGTCCAGAAACATCCATGAGGGGCAGTCACATGAGCCTCAACTTACTGTTTGCCATGTTACCAGTCATCACACACTAACCATTACAAAAGGGTTAATTAAGATTTCACTAATGCTAAAGCAAGAGTTTACAAACCGTTGCCATACATGCCTAATAGTACTTGGTAATGGTTAGGTGGTAGGAGGCAACAAAGAGATAATGTTTTTTTTCATAAATAAAGGTGGGTTATCTGACATTTTAATGATGGTTTACTAATGCTTATCAGAAAGTTCAATCACCATAAACGAATCATTACCAAGAAATGCATAATGACTAACTCGTGATTCACTAAGGGTTGACTAATGTTAAAATAAGGTTTAACTAAGGCTTAACTTTGCTTAGCGAACAGTTACATCAGCACACACAAACCATTTACTAACGGTAGAAGTTAATGATTAAGAAATGAGAAATAATACTTACATAATGCCTAACTCGTGATTCAGTAAGGGTTAACTAATGTTAAAAATAAGGCTTAACTAAGGCTTAACTTTGCTTAGTGAACAGTTACATCAGTACACACAAACCATTTACTAACGGTAGTAGTTAATGATTAAGAAATAAGAAATAATACTTACATAATGACTAACTTGTGCTTCACTAAGGGTTAACTAATGTTAAAATAAGGCTTAACTAAGGGTTAACTAATGCTGAAAAAGGGGTACTTATTATAAAGTGTTACCGGCCGTTTCTCTATCCCAGTCCGTCACTGGGGTAGCTCCACAGGAAGTGGAGCAGGGAGCAACGAATATCCGGTGGAACTTATTTGTTACGGTAATGCACTTTAGTTTGTCAGCTAGTGAAGGGCATGGCGATTCTTTCCCACCAGTTCGTTCTCTCCGTTCAGTTCTGCTGAGGAATTCGTTCGTTCACAGTTCGTTCAGTCGTTCATTTTCATTACGTCACGCTTCAACGCAAGAGAGCAAGGGGTGAATGTCGAACGAACTAGTTCAGTGAACGAGAGGAGGAGGGGGGCATTATTACTTTGCCTGTGTGCTTCTCTTGTCCAAACATATCAACTTAACTCATTTTGCCTAACGATATTAATTATTTAACAGCAGCACACATTCAAAAAAGCTCAATTGCAAGCTGCTTTTAACAAAAAAGTATGCCTTCGTCTCTGCCACATTAAATTGTTTATTCGTGGTCATGGAGACTGTTGCTATGCGCCCAGGCTGGTCTCGTTCGCGGGCTGAACACAGTTCGTTCTTGCTGTGCTGTGTAGATCTAAGGTGCCCCTCTTGTCTAAACCTATCAACTGAAACCTATTTTGCAGATTAATTTTATTTATTGAACAGTAGCACCCATTAAAAAAGACAGAAAACAGTTCACTTGGAGCCACCGGCTATCCGTCGCTCCTCGCTCCACTTTTCGTGGAGCACGCACCGTACGTCTGCAGCAGGGTCCTTGTGCCTGCTCCTGGCATAAATGATTACTGACGAATTGGCATGTTAATAGGGTACACTCTTTTTGCTAGACATAGCATTTCTAAACTATATTTCCGACTAGGCTCTCTGTATGTACCATACTGAGGCAATGCTCTGGATGCTTAATAGAGACCTGAGCCATATGAGGTTGATTGAAGCATGGTAAAGTACACAGAACTTTGCTCATCTATTACATTTCCCGCTTTAATCAATTGGATTTCAATATTGTAATTTTAATCAATGGTGACCTCAGCGACAGGCAGCTAATAACCAACGAGCTCTATGGCAATAAACATTCCAGTAATGAAAACATTCTAACCTGGGGGCCTAGTGTTTAGAGCAGCCGGTGCTTTCTCAATTATAAGACACAGAGGCATCTAATAGCGTAACTATGAGTTCCTATAACAACTTTTCTTTGTATTGTTTCCCATGACGAGAAGGAGAGAATGTGTGGCATTCAAGTCATATAGGCCTACATGTAGGCCACACAAAGCCCTTTAAAGGTGCAATGTGTAGGATGTGGCACCCCTGGCAAGGTGGAGCACCATCTTTAAATATGCATGAGGGCTCACAGGATTCCCCCTACACTATTATTAGGGATTGCACTCATACACTTCATACATTATAGTCAAAACACTTAAGATTCTAACACAGGAAATGTGTTTCATGCCTCAAGACTCTTGAAAAATGAAAGACACTTGTTCTAGTCTCTCCTTAGTCCTCATCATGTCTCTCCCCTTCAGGAAAAAAGAGTAACTCTGCCAGCCATGAAATCATCTACTTCTTAATGCAGACAGGATCCACTGCCGGTAATGAATGTTTTAATGAGGTTGAACTCATGTGAAAAACGACAAATAAAACACTCATGGTTTAGGAGAAAAGCGGAAAAAGAAAGAAAGAGACCATGAAAGTGATGGATGGATGAACAAAGGGAAAAGAGAGAGAGAGATAATGAGAGACAGAAAGGGAGGGAGGGCATGAATGGAATAAGACAGGACAGGGTAACGAGAGCATGTTGTGTCACCCGTAGAATGCCTGAAGCATGTAAAGTCTTAATCAGCAACCACAGTCACAGTGAGCCCAAATAGGTCATACATCAAATGGTGGATTGGCTGGCTGGTCTGTCAGATTCACTTTCTTCATGACCTGGCTGGCGGATTTAAGCTGAAGGAATGTATATCTCTCTCTGTGACATCTTAAAGAATCGGCTTGTCATTATTATTATTATAATTTGTGTCCTCTCCATGCTGTGTTACACATCCTTCAAGGCTGCAGAATCTGTTCTTCTCTTCTCCTTTATACAAGTCTGGTATCATTAAACATTACTTTTTCCACAAAATAGACAAATTTACCATTTTGACAACATTGATTAACTGATTTTAGCCTAAGCCCTTTTTGGGAAAGGGTGCCCACTGCCTATTAAATCCTAAATATCTTAACCTCCAAAGCACATACAAACATGAAATAAGTTGCATTTAAACGCTAGGACCCTCATTTTGCATTAGCATGTGTTCATTCAGCTTTAACATACCCACATTTTTCACAGAAAACCCTCAAATCACAAGAACCTAAAGGCAGCGTTTATGTGTTTCCAGGCTACAATGGGTTAACCTAAAGATTAGATGGTGGGTTTGCCATGCCTACTCGATTAATCACTGAAATCAGCTACAGTAGGTAATTATGGTCTTTTTGTGTCTTGAGCAAATACTGTATAAGGTAATTGCATTCCAAGGTCATTTTATTGTGTACATTTCCTGAATTAAACGCTACATCTGCTGCATATTGTCCATTCCTGACCTCTGTAATGGCAGTGGCAGGGGTAGACTCTCGGCGTACACACACATTGCTAGCTTCTCGCTTGCTCGCCTACTCGCCACTTTTTCATGGAACGTTCGCTGAAAGTTCCCGCAGCTTTAACTGCCAATGAACAGGCGAGAAATACCGAGCTCTGCATTTCAATAGGTTACTCGCTTACTCGCCTCGCTCGAAGATAAAATATTTTCAACTCGGGATCCACCCACATCTCATCGCTTGTACAGTACTCGCCTACTCGCCTGCTAGTCTCGCTGGAACACATTGACATTCTATTGAGTTAATTCGCTGAGCGAGTAACTAGCAGCGACGTGTGTGTACGGCCCTTTACAGTGGTGGTACAATTGCTCATAGGGCCCCAGGGCAAGACACTTATAGGGCCTTCTATAAGACTTGCCATGGTCACAGTAGGGCCCCCACCACCAACACAGGAGGGCCCTGGTCCCAGGGGCAAATGCCCTGCTTGCCCCGCTTATAGCTCTGCCCCTGGACTCTCAAGCTCAGAGAGGTTTTAATGGGAAATATGGATTGAGAACATGGCAATAGACCAAATTGTTGTACTATAGAATAATTGGTTATCAGTCTAATTTGTGATGGATTTCATTATTATCTGTTGGATTGCAAATAAATGCCCATACTACTGTATGTGCATTTTACTGATGACAGGAGTTCAACACAGCCACCATATCGGTGGTGTTTTATGCATGTGAAATGATACTACTAATGACATTTTTTTCTTCATCTTCAGGGGATGAAGGTATTTTTTTCCCCCTGCAATAGGAACTACCTGTAACTAAACCAACCCACCACAGAACATAGGGTGCTCATTTCATCCAATACATCTCTACTATTGGCATTACTGTATGTAGCCTCTCAGACAGATTCACTGGTATTACCCCTAATGGGAGTACATCATTAGGACCTGCATGGACATACTAGTGCTGCTGCACTCTTGGCTTGCCTGCAGGCCCCGCATTCACCTCCTATAGTGCCTTCAGGCCGATTGAGAACCGTGCTGGAGCCCGTTCCCGCACCTAATCTCGAACCGGCCGTCGTGTTCACGCCACAGATATATGCGTTCGCGAACTGGAAAGTTGGTTCGCAATGTGAACCGCAAAATACTAGGTTTTCATCCGCTAACCGTGACGCAGCGTGGCCGTCAGCAGGTTCATCCGGGTAACACAGTCACGTGCGGAAAAAGTTCAGACCCCGGTATGATCACTGGCGGTTCGCAGATAAGCACCGGCTCCGGCTCCGTTCTGGGAACCGTTTCTCGATTCTTGTCGTTGCTAACCGTCTTAAGACCGTCTTAAGACTGTCTTACCATTCCCTTAGATTTAGTGGTGAGCGTCGCCGTCGAGAGAGACTTGAGTCGCTCTTACGAAGGACGTTGCTACCGTCGTTAGCAAAGACGCTTTCGAGATACGGACCCCTGGTCGGCCTGAAAGTCCTACAAGAGGAGCAGTGATGCTCCCCATGGCTGGATTGAACATATGGCAAACAGGGCATTTGCCCTGTGGATTGTTGATGATTTTGATGATGTTGATGTTCCTCGCCTCAATGCAGTGGTACCAGTACTCATGCCACTATAGCTGACCTCTCTGACTCAGATTTAATTATTTTATTTGTTTTGGCTATTGTGGTCAAAATAGCTCATAACAGACTGCTAAAACTGTTACCTTGTACTTCGTTGCCTCTCTCCATGTCTGACGGACCAGTCTTGACTGAAAATGCCCGGCCTGCTTTTTCATACCAGTCCAGCCCTGTTGTGCCCCAGTTGTTGTTTTTCTCCACATAGGGTCACGTACAGTTCGACGTCTGACACATACTGTAAATATTCACAATTTCTCTGTCAATTTCTCAAAGAAATGAAAGAAAGACATAACATACCATTTAACTTTTTTTTCATTCCCTCTCTACTTGAAGTTTGTTCTTCTATCAATGTGACTACAATATCTGCCTTCTCCCTTTATCTAAGATCAAGAATTTGACTTTGCTACAAAAAAGATTGAAAATTCCCTGCCAGCCTCATGTGACTGATGTACCTCAGAATTTGCTCTGCTCCAATGGGGCATGAGTGATGTGCCTAAGATTTTACCTCCAGATATGTTTTATTCAGTTAGTCACCACTTCATGTTGCACCTCCAAGACTTCCCACATGAATCCATGGAGCCTCTGCTTCTCAGTACCTGATTTCACCTTCATAACACCACCTCATTAATGTTGCATACGATTTGATTTGATTCAAACTGCAGGGGAAGAGAGAAGAACTTTCCCCTTGAGAATATCTTCCAGGTAACTGAAAGTTAAAAGGTGTCCTTGTCCTACTGTGAGACTTTTTAAGGTGCCTAAAAGTGTATTAGAGACAAAGCTAGGAATTAATGGTTATTCCCATTGCACCAGAGTCATTAAAATACAAACCACGGGCAATTCAGGAAAACCTGCATGACAGTGGAATCACTATTGCTAACTCAAGGAAAATGGTAATGGGTGATCGGACCTATTTGGAATTTGTTAGGGAAGGAACAAAATTAGGAAATTATGATGAATGGGAACTTCATTATAAAACTTAATGTTAAAACTTTTACAATAAAAGAAACCTGCACTATGCTATACAATCAATATGTTGTATGCATTTACTACTACTTATAACATTTGCCGCAAACAGACAAGCCACAGACTGAATATTTCGACCAAAGCTTTTCTCATCTTGACAATAACATTTAAAAAGCCATTTCCTCAGTTGATGTCCAGGTATTGACATCTGTGTTGCCGTCACCACTGCACTCAGACCTGCTGATTGACATGGCTACATTTAACTTCCTGCCCTATTGTGGACTGGCCATCTGGCATAGCGAGCAATTCCCTGAAAGTAGGGGCCCACGAGGATGCGGGGTCTACCAGGAAATGCCTGCAATGCCAAGTCCACATTATGGTTTTTTTTATATTTCTGAAATTAGGGGGCCCCATTTCTGAAATTAGGGGTGGGCGGCCCATTGTTGAATCAGTCTGCACCGGTAATGATGAGGGGTCCCTTTCAGCCAAACGTGTCAGGTCCCTATTTCTCCCCCAGTCCAGCTCTGTATGCATAGATTGCATACCATTCCCATGGAGAACCAGTGGCATCTGTGTAATGAACAGTGGGTGAGAGATGGACTGACCAAAGTAGGAACTCATAACTGGCTCTGGAATTGAAACTTAGTGAAACGCGTAATTTGGTCATTCAATGTCATAGCCATATTGCATGGTTTAATTCAGTCATTAATGCAGTAAGTGTGCACCCAGCTCATATATATGGAAAAGTTTGATTAGAAATCATGCAAGATATTTATGGTGTTATGATTGATAATGATGCGTTTCTGCATTTGCTTCAAGTGACTGCAGTGAAAGTGACCTCATATCCCACACACTGCTGGAGTGGTGCAAGCCAAAATATTTTTGTTTTGTGAATTACAGTGAAGCATATCCCTCTCAGGTTTAGACATTTTTCCTTTACATTATTTATAATGTCTCCTGAATATCTCTTTTGCCCCTTCCATGAGGTGTACTATGATGAATTGCATGAAATTGTGAAATTCCTGATCTCTACCAACCAATTTAGATTCAGAGGTTTCTATCTGACCCCATATGTGGTGTGAATTCATTATGACTGAAGAAAACAAAAAAGGAACACCATTCATTCAGGTCAGGATTAGAATAAACCTGCACTTACTGTAACACAGCAGATGCAGTGATGTCCCTTCACAGAGGAGAGCAGTAAGGGGATGCATTATGGTCCATAGCGTTGGTCACAAATCACATCTAGTCTCCAGTCCAGTGTCATGACCGGTCACATCTGTCAGGGGCAGCTTAATGGCCCCTGGAGGAGTAACGGACCAGGTAGGTGGGAGCGTCCCATATCAAGTTGGCAGATGGAGGGGCAGCCTGATCGTCGTGGAGACTCCCCCTACTGCAGACCCTGCCAAGACCAGAACTGGTACTGATCCAAAAGACCAAACGCCCAGCAGAGAGAGAGAGAGAGAGAGAGAGAGAGAGAGAGAGAGAGAGAGAGAGAGAGAGAGAGAGAGAAAGAAAGAGAGAGAGAGAGGGAGAGAGAGAGAGAGAGAGAGAGAGAATAAACACTGGAACTGTACTGAACTGAACTGAAAGGGGATGACACCTGCATGGATCTCAGGATCAGTGTGTGTTTCTGTCTGACATGAAATGCCTGATGATGACAGGACTGTGGGCAGGTTTGGGAGCGATGATGAGTGGAGGTGCAAAACGCACACCAGAAAAAGAGTTGCTGGCAACCAGTAAAACACTTGCAGGAGTAGAGAAGTGCCGCACACTCTCGAGTTGTAGGAACAAGTTTTTAAAATTAAAAACTTGTTTATACAACTCGAGACTGTGCTGCACGTCTGTCCTCCTAACAAAGGTTTGGGAGCGGCCCAAGAAGAAAGAAAAGAAAGTTGTTTTTTGATGACACACACAGTAATGAAGCTCTGTCATGTGAGTGTACTCTAAAGGGAAACTAGAGCAGCTCATCCCCCTGTTCATCTCCCCCTCTGTGACTGTGTCCATATCTATGTATTTTACTGTACATGTAAGCTTGTCTCTGGGGCACACATGACACACATATGAGGATTATGCTTTCTTTCTTTTACTTTTACATTACTCTCTCTTAAACTTTCTCAAACCATAATCCATTCCCTATGAACTGTGGTGTAGAAAGGACTTGAATTGTTGTTGTAAGATTTGACATGCTGCAACTGTATTAGGCTGCAGCAGAGATTCAAAGACTCATTTCACATGCGCCCTTATTTCTCTCTTAGGCTCAGAACATTCTCCCACATATTTCACTCTCATACCTTTTCACACACATAGAAAATCCATAACATTTCTGTTTTTTTTTCACAGCCTTTCTCACTCTGTATGTTTCAAACCTCCCGATATGTTTTTGAAGTGTGTGTGTGTGTGTGTGTGTGTGTGTGTGTGTGTGTGTGTGTGTGTGTGTGTGTGTGTGTGTGTGTGTGTGTGTGTGTGTGTGTGTGTGTGTGTGTGTGTGTGTGTGTGTGTGTGTGTGTGTGTGCACGTGCGTGTGTGTGTGTGTGTGTGTGCACGTGTGTGTGTGTGTGAGAGAGAGAGAGAGAGAGAGAGAGAGAGAGAGATGATGATGATGATGATGATGATGATGATGATGATGATGATGTTAGTGGGTATGACGACGGCCTGTTTAGCATGTGTGTTTGTTGTTGTTTGATCACACCAAGACGTTACAGACACTCCTCTGTATTTCCCTGAAATACTTCCAGTCTCTGAAATACAGTATATAACTAGTAACTTGTTTTTCATAGAGACATGGATCACCACTAAGAAGAAAATACAGATACATAAAAGATAAAAGATATATGAAAGTGAGAGTGAGAGAAAGAGAAACTCTGGCAAAGGACAGGAATGATCATGATACCGTATGTATGATAGTGGATCATGACAAATGGTGAAAAGAATGCTGATCAGAGAACATGATGCTTTGGGCTGATAATTTGCCACAGAGAGAAGACTACATTTTATCTCTGAAATACAATATACAAGTAGTAACTTGTTTTTCACAGAGACATGGGCCACGACAAGGAAGAGCTTGGCAGAATAAATACTGACATAAGGTATAATTTAAAAGTGAGAGTGAGAGAAAGAGAAATTCTCACAAAGGAGAGGAACGATCATGATATGATATTGGATTCAAAAGTATTCCCAAAACAGAG